>NW_022750285.1:65675-65927 GCF_011630105.1 Anneissia japonica
GACCAACTATAGTAACTCTAAAATCTGGACTAAGTGTAGCTAATTATTATTCTGAATATATAATTGAATACCGTGATTTGTTTAACCAAAGGTTAGTAAAGCAATATTCAGCAATATTCAGCTCTTTAATATTCAGCATGATAATTACCTATATACATATAGTCTACAAGAGTATTTGGTTCATGTCTGTTTTGTTGTTTTTTGTTAACTGATGATGGGTTGAAGGTAACCCGAAACATGTTTGCCATTAAA
>NW_022750285.1:65960-76318 GCF_011630105.1 Anneissia japonica
TGAAATGCACGCCACCGTGTTGGGATTCTGTCTCTTATACACATCTAGATGTGTATAAGAGACAGGTTTTTTTTTGTACTGTTTACATGCCACGATTATTTTCGTCCTTCTAAATCGACACAATTTTAATAGAGCTTTGACTTTATTCTGAATAATATTCTTGTATAATTAATGTAGTTTAAGTATTTTTTATGATTGTATTCCAACTTTTTAACTGTTTTATAATTAGTCTTCTTTGATAAATAAATGATTTGCGTTCTTTTTAAATAATTTGATTCTATACTGTATTTTGTTGAATTATTTGTGTAGTGGATTTGCAGGAGGGGGAAGTGTGTATGAATAAGGTATAAAAATGTTTTGCCGATGTTGATGTCGATGTTCTTGCTAATAAAAAAAAAAATATTTAATCGATATGGCAATAAAGAGGTTTATGTCTGTCTGATCACAAATTATTTTCAGTAAAACACCTACAGTATTTGACTTAGCATCATAGGAAAAAAAATACAAAAATAATAAGTGACTTTCCACGAAGTGAATCAAATTAATTTGAAAACTCTGAACTAGAATATATTGAGTCGGTTATAATAGAATTATGAGCTCAGTATCACAGTGTATCAAAATAATTATTGTTTAATATGTTTTTTTTTTTAACAATCACCTGTTTCAATATGTTTTGGTTGAGTAAAATACCAACAGGTGTTTTCTGATCCCACGACTACGAATGTTTTAATATTTAACGAAGAATTTATTTTTACTCATGCAATAAGGTCAATGCATACGTTTAATTAAATTGAAAATTTAATTTTAGTAACTTTCTTCACCATAATATTGCCTGGTTTTGGCATTGGTGAAATGTTTAAAAGCTAAACATGTTTAGTGTTTAGCATAAAATGTGATTAGGTATGATGTCAAAGTTAATACTGAAATATATTTATTGGTAAAAACGTCAGCAATCTAAACACAGTAGACCAGGCCTAAACACGTTTAGCTTTTAAACAGGTCACCACCAACAGTGGGACAAACATTATTGCATGGAGCTATGTGTTAAAATCTTTCATGCTGTTTTTGCAGTGTACACTAAACAAAGGAGAAATTAAAATCTTTATTTTAATTTTGCTTTGATTTAAAGTATTTTCACTTTTTACTATTGGGGGGGGGGGGGGGGGGACTGGGTTGATTAGGGTTGATTTTGAGATTGATAAAGGAAATGTATATGATCTTAAGTGTGTTCGGTGTTTTGGTCATGTTAGTTATCTTTAATTTTCAATTTATTTGTTATCCAGTTTAATACATTTTCCTTTGTGATTTCTGCATTTGAAATTTTAAGTTTGAGTTTTGTTGATTTCTTTTTGTATACATTACTACTTTTATGCAATAAGGGTCACTCAGAGGATTGGCGTGAACATTTCAATCGGAATCTCGCTTCTATTTAAGGCATCATTTCATAATAATACTATGATGGGGCGAGTTGTGGATTGGGGTGAGCTTGTCAATTACTTAAGTGCGTTTATTCAATTTGCATTTAAGTCATTGTTTTCTTTACAGTTATTGTCTCTGTAGTTTTATTTGCCATTCTTTCAGGTTTACTTTTATTTTATTTTTCTTAGACGCACCTTGATTATGTGAAGTGTGCCACTGTTTAAAAAATGTATAGTTTCCGAATAAATTATAATATATTATATTAAGGAGAGATGCATTATCTCTTAGACCAAAAGGTCCACTAATTAATCTTAGATAAGATAGTATAATACATACTCCAAGTATTGAAATGCACGCCACCGTGTTGGGATTCAATATTTGGACGTTAATTATGTCATCATCAGGATTCATTCCTGGTGATGACATAACATGTCATCGAGTATGTATTATACTATATTACCTCTTAGAATCTTTTATAAATCAATACAGTAATGCCTTCTTAGAAAAAGAACAACGGAATACTCGATGTGTACCTTCCCCAAGGGCATGGAATTACAATGATTATAGTTTTGGAATTGAACATACGATTGTTGAATTCATTAAAATCATATTTACCAAGAATATCTTCGCCTTCATGTGTGCTAATGCTCTTGAGGCATACTAGAAATCAACTGTGACGGGTCGCGTTGTTTGTTGAAGTTAAGTTTTACGTTATAAATTTGATGCATATAGGTGTACTGAGTACTTGACATTTGAATAAACATGAGTCAGGAAAACATAAAAAAAGAAATATGACTTAATGACCGTGAACATAATCCTAATAACAGAATGTAAAATAATTAGGCTACATCCTTAAAAAGGGTCAATATTAACAAACCTCAAATATTAATAGAAAATTTTACAGACTTCTGGAGTTAGCGAAATGCATTTCAGTAATCAAGTTTTCAAATATCTGTAGTTGCACCTAATATTTTGTCTTGAGAGGAAAATATGGTTTGCATAAATTACAGGTACAAGATATTAATAGCCGTGGAATTTCAAACGGGACAGGATATGACAAATTTCCGGGGTATTTTGTCTATTTCCGTACACATGTAGCGTAAGCACTGTAAATGGAGACCGTGCACAATAATGCGCGTGGATGCACGCAATTACGCCTAGATTTGGATGACAAATTTCTTAATTCCCTTTACGATTTACGTCTTATCTGAATCAGTGGTGGCTCTAGAAATTTGCGACAGGGGATCTTCGGTCAGGGGCCCAAAATAAAAAAATCCCTGGTAAAGTTCGCGGGGAGAATTTTTATGGCATAGTATGGCCCAAATTGTGCATTTAGATAACAATATTAGGGACTGGCAATTAAAATAACGTTATTTGGATAGGAAAATTATACACAGTTCGATGCAGTTCAGTTTTAATTTCAGTTAACTTGATTACTAGTCGATTTTAGGTATTTGTGCACCTGCTTATTGGCGAGGGAAATATTATAATGTTCATTAGAAAGCTAACTGCTAACCATATTATTTACAAGTTTGTATATTGGGGCCATTTTTTTTTTTTATTCTTCATTTTAATTTCAATAGAAATGGGCTGATCCAGATATGTCTGAAAAAAAAAGGGGGTTGGGGGCGGCCATTGACAGACAACACTACTCTACGGGGTTCGGAAAATTTTTGATTTGTAGACGCCAGAAATAACCTCTGAGTTGTTTTGGACGGTCAGTAGTTTATTTTTCTTCCTTTTTTCGCTTTCCGAATGGGGCTACCCCCATCCCCCAATGAGAGAAAACTAATAGGTCAAAAAATAACTTAAAATATTTAATTAAAATTTTGAAGTTGTTTAGCTCATTACAACAGCAAACGCTTTCAATACTTAACATAAGGAATTAAAATATAGAATTTTATTTTACATGTTTTCATTTATCTTAATACAGATACAGTAGTTCATTTCTTCTGCTGCTTCCTCAATTCGTGATGACATATACCTATCAGTTGTGCGTTGAAGTGTATCCGGCTGGATGGAATCTGTGACAATACCCATGCGCTAGCCTTGTCAGTGAGAGATCAGAAGTTTCGAATTTTCCACAACTGTAAATGAGCTTTGTATTTGTTGAAGGGCTAATCCCACCAGAGGCACTTTTTTCATACGACTGAAATATTTGATGAGCTATGCTTGATATGATTACAACATGTTTCTAATCATATATATATATATATATATATATATATACGTTTTATTGAGTGGAATATCATATTAATGTTTAGAACTTAATGATAAACAAGTATGAAGTATACCCTATAATTTACATCTCTACAGTACCTAACATACATTCTTTCTCAAGAAACATAATTTCACCTCATCTTAAATATAACCAATCTGTATGTGACGTAGTTAACGATCCGAAACTCTTCTAAGCTAACAAGATAAAATAGAGACATGTATGGGCATCACTGGTGATAATTAAGGATAATAAATATTTGAGATATTATGTATTTTCAAATCAAATTTGCTGCATAGCACCGTACACACAATAAAACAAATAGATAAAAAATAATAACAGTAGGAAGAATAATAACAATAGGAAGAAGCATAGCTCATCAACGAAAAAAAAAAAAAGTCAAACTCACTTCAGTTTGATGGTGCATGGTTGTCATTCTCAATTAGTTGGTATGCCTACTTTATTGGCCTTTTCCAATATTTATTTTAAATGTCATCAGCACATTGACACACTTGTAATAATGATTTGTTTAATGTTCAATTGACTGAAATCATCGAAGACATTTCTCATTTTAAATATGAATGAATAACATGAACAAGAAAACATTTTAAAAAATTATTTTATAAAATCAAAATAAATACCATAAACAAGATAAAATCAAAAAATGATTTTTATTGGACATAATTTTCACAATTAATATCCTGGAATTTGCTGCAATAAATCATAATTATAATAATAATTATTATCATTATTATTACATTTCTGTGGGTTTAAGATGCAATGGTCATAAGCACTGAACTTTGAAACCATTAGCGTACTTCGATACAACTCACCAGTGTTATCTATTTACAAAAAACGTATTGCAAGACCGGATTTTATTAATTAACGAAACATCATTTTAATGGTTTGTTGTCATCCTCCTCTGGTAAGACGGGAGGGTGTTCGAGGACTTTATCCAGCAGACCAAACTCGACAGCAGCCAGTGGGGTCATGAACCGATCCCGCTCCATTGCTTCCTCTGCAAAAAATAGAAAGATTAAATTATTGTAAGAGATATTCAGATTTTAGATATCCAATCAGGATGAAGAGATATGCTGTCAAATCAACTACTGTACAGGGAAGAAAGTTGAGCCATAAATTTGAAGACCCAAAAATGGAGTGGAGGTGGTTGAGATACTTGCCTTCCAATCCCAGAGTCCTGGGTTCAATTCCTGTCAGTGTTGCAGGATTTTTTTCTCACAACCAAAACAACCAGTCTCTAAACCTCATAATTGAGATTTAGTTTGTGTATTAGCATCGTGTGTATGTTTGTCTTGTGAATGTGATTGTTATACAAGTACTGTAGGAAAGTTATACATTTGCTATAATTGACATTCTTTAGTGCATGTGCTGTGTGCGAAATAAATAAAGTATGAAATCAACTCAAATCAAATTTATTCAGAATTCAAAAAAAAAAAATTATTGCCATCAACAAATAACTGATATTAAAACCTGTTTTAATATCAAAATTGTGGCTTGCAGTTTTTATGTATCACAGGAATTTTTCTGGAAATTGAAACAGTTTTCGACTCACAAACAAGCAATTAAAAAAAAGAAAACCTCTGCAGTATTTTTTTGTTCAGAGCAAAATTTTGGTATTTTTGGAACCCATTTTTTGAGGGGGTATTTTTTCAACGCCATCTTGATGGCCATTTTGGATTTAAAGATGGCTGACATAACACATCAAACATCCCATAACACTACAATTGGCTGGTGTCATTAGAGCGTGTTGTATCTTAAAATAAAGTGCGCTCCACAATGTGTGAGCCCATAATAAGTTGTATGAAATAAGAAAGACTAGTGGTCTGAGATCCGTATGATATTGTACGGGCCTCTGAGGTCTAAACGGTATGAAGCTCGCTGATATAACGATAGGTAGCTGTACAGTAACATATGTGTAAATTTCTAAACATATGGTCTGTTCTACAAATAATGACTTAATAAATTATTATCAATATATAAACACTACAGTAGTTTAAGATTAATTTTCATAGATAAAATTTCACAACCAAATAAAAGATAAGCATATGGATTTCAAGTTAGTTTTTAAACATCACTTTAAACAGATTGCGAAAAAGGGCATTTCTGGACCTCAGGAAACAAAAAAATAACTCCCCTCTAAACAACTGGGTTTCACTACTGTATGTGGCCTCCCCCCCCCCCCACCCCCGCCCCATTCTAGATTTGCCACTGGAGAAATAATTATATGTATTATAAAAATTATATGTCCTGGTAATTAAATTTGTATAGAGGCCCCCCCCCCCCACCCCCGCCCCATTCTAGATTTGCCACTGGAGAAATAATTATATGTATTATAAAAATTATATGTACTGGTAATTAAATTTGTATAGAGCTTTATACTGAAATGGTCTCAAAGCACTCGAGGTGTGGACTAGCTTTTACAGTAACGTGCTTCTCTTCTAGGGTCTCTTCATGTCTGAGCTACCCGGTAAAACAGTGGCAGCTTCTCCCGTCCGTACACAACTGTAGCATAGTAATGAACCATTTAAAACACACAGCAAAGCATAGCCACCATCTAACTCAAGGTTTACAAGTTACGATGCACAATGCATGGTTAATGGTCGTTAAGTTCACAAGTTAAACTTATGTCTGAAATGTGCGTGGTTAATGGTCTTTAAGTTCACACGTTAAAATTACATCTGAAAATTGAGAGTATGCTAAGTTTTCCTATGAACATTGTAAAGAAATATTAACATTACTCAACAGCGCATGCAATCAAGTCATATTGAAAAACAAAAAATTAATCTAAATGCAAATTAGATTTGATTGTAATTTGTTTCATATCTTTTACAATAATTGATATGCATGCACTATTTACGTAGGAAGTTGATGTTTGTGTAGCCTTAAAGAAGACAATTTGTAATTTCATCTATGCAGAACACACCAAAAAAAAAAAAAAAAAACTCATCACCAAGACCAAGCCTACTCTTAAACATCAAACCTAGAGAAATACACTACGTATTTTTTTTTTCATCTATTCAATGCATATTTTTGTAATGCACACTTTACTAAAAAATAACATTTCCTGATAGGAAATTATTTTAGGTTTGGCCCCAAAGCTCAGTTAGTATAGCAACCAAAAGCTCTTTGGTTTGAATCTTGATGGCGCCCATTTACTTTTCTTTTTGAGAAATTATCTACTGTAGTTTCCAAAATAAACTTAGCATAAAATAATAATTATGTTAACACAAACAATGATGTCAAGCCATAAGCACAATTCCTTAAAGAAGAATATCATATGAGAGTCAAAGTTCAAGGGGTCCGGTTACAGTAGATTGCAAGATATCTTTTAAGGGTAAGATGATGATGCCGTTTTGAGCTGGAGCACTCTAGCATGAAAGAAGCCCAGGTATTCAACCTTTTTTAGCAGGTGGCCAGTGCCAATCTGTTAGGGTCAGTCTAACATTGTGTACTTCCAAATTGTAATGGCGGGCTGGATCAGAATTACTGGCGGACCGTATCTAAAGTCGTTTACAGGGATTGAATACAGAGGCTGCAAAATGTAAATTTCATCATAATTTTTGAATGGATTGGAGGGGTGGTTTGGTTTTGTAAAAAGGGCTCACTCCAAAGGGGTTTTTACCCAAAAAAAAATAGGAACCAATTACATGCCTGAATGAAATTAAATGGGATTTAAAACAATACATTATACCAAAGTGTTGATGTGCTGCAAACTATAATAATTGTGGAAGAAATGCACGTAAAATAACCAAATTAATTTTATCTTAACCACGATATAAACAAATATGATAATAAATTACAGCAAAAGAACCAAGGAACAGTGAAATTACATGGAATGATCTTGAACTATTAGGTACCTATTGTTCGCTATTGTTCTTGTCTAATGCCCCTGCTCTGTCCTAGTTCTTTGTGCCTACACGCGCGGTACCGACAGTCAAGCGAAAAGGATGAAAATATCACCACCGACGTCACAAAATTTAACTTAGACTTCAAACCAGTTGTTTTTTTTTTTAAACTCTTTTGTGTTTTTTTACAAATATACAGCAATTTAATACATACCGACTGGTTTAAAAGCACTTTACATGCTTTAGGAGCGTTTCCTGTCAAACTCTATAGTGAGATTTAACTAAGCAAGCAATTATAAGTCATTTTTTGTAAGTATGTGTAGTAGCATTGTGCCAAATTACTTACTTTTCTAGACTATATATTATCAAAAGCTACAATTGTTCATCATTGCGGTTTCGATGTATTAAAAGATTGATATTTAACTTACAAATGCCCTAAGTCTCTTGAGCGAGCAACTGTGGCTATCAGAGATATTCACCCATTACTGAACCTATATTTTGCGTCAGACCTGTGCAAAATCCGGTGATCGTCAGTAAACCAAGAAGTAGACCTAGGCCTAGCTACCTGTCGTAATACAGTACTCATGTTTGTATTGAGCTATCCTCCTAACTGCATAGCAGCATACTGAGCCTGGCAGCGTACATTTTTATTGTTAAAACGTCAATAATTTAATTAATAGTTTATTATTATTATTATTATTAAGCCTAGGCCCTTATCTTAGCTGGTCTGCCCAGTTAAGGTTGTTTCATTTGTCACCTGTATCCTTTTTATTTTTTGTTGTTGTGATAGCAATTTAGTGATGATGCATACAGTTGAAATTGAATCCAATCAACCTCAAAAGTTTTTAGCTTATATAAATCACTTACGGCTAAAACTGTTTTTTTTATCTTTTTCAGGTTAAAGTCAGAAAATGAAGACCAGTGAATTTTCTAAGGAAGCTGAAAATGGGCAGAGATGAAAGAGTAAAAGGTTGACTCTACAGCTCATCATTTTTACTCCATTGCACTGCTTTCTTGTCACCTTCTCAATCAAAATAAGATTAGATGTAATTTATAATAAATTGTAATGATTTTTCAACCTTTAAAAACTTAATCAAAACCCAGGCTGTCATATGTTTTATCATTTCCACTGCAAAGTTGTGTTTTTTGCCTAATCCAAATTAAATTAGTTCTTTTCATTCCGATTTACTTTTCTTTCATTTTTTTGTTTATTTAATCCACTTGTGAAACCAGTGCTGCGTCACTGAAAGCGCTATTAATAAAAAGACAGAATTATTAATAAATATAACTGGTTTAGACAATATAATTTATATACATTTATTTATATAATTAGATACAATGTAATGATAATTAGAGAAATTGTACAGGTAATTTTATTTTAAAAACCAAACAGGCAACATCCAATGAATATTGTAGAATAACTTTCATTTTATATTGTTAATAGATGTATTAAATTTTAACTCTTTTCCTCGTATTTCATTCATGTTTGGTGTTCTAAAAGAAGTGTATTGCAGAGATGGGCATAAAAATAGGATGACGGGCCACAGTATATTTTTGATTTAACACCAGGGGCTACACCTAATTTTCTTTTAGAACTAGAGTACATACATGGTGTACTGCAATAATGCTTTTATTGAAACTTTTTCTAGGTTATCTTGGGACCAGTGTTTTGATTCCCCTGATATAAATTGTGTCTGGAACAAACAAACGCAATTTCTCACCAGTATATATAATAACATTGCACAACACCATTCTAGAAAGAATCCAAAGAAACCATGGATTACTATTGAACTTATAAAATTAATCAGAAAGAAAAATAGATATATACATCAGCTCTTTGTGATAAGCAAACTTCCAAATGGATAAAATACAAGGCACTATAGAAACCTACTAAAAGAAAAATTTAATAGAATTGCTTATTAAGTATATTATGAATTTAGCAGACAGATGCTCCGACAACAGTAAGACTTTCTGGTCTTTTGTACGTAGTAAACGTGTAAAACCCCCTTCATCTACTATTGAAATAAATGGAAAATTAAGTAAGAATACCACTGAAATCGCTTATGCTTTTAAGTTTTTGTTTCAAATTTTTCTACTGACCATCTGCCCAATGTTTCCCTTAAAACACATTGTAAAGATCACATGGGTACTTTTCCATCTCTTTCCACAATGGTAACAAACCCACAAGATTGTCTTAAACTCATTAACTCCTTAAAATTTGGTAAAAGTCCTGGGCCAGATGGTATAACAACATGTCAGCAGTGTACATAGCTGAACCTATCGCAAGACTCTTTAATCTTTCCCTCCAAATTGGTAAAATTCCAGATGAATGGAAATGTGCTCATGTTTAATCCCTATACACAAGGCAGGTATTAAATAGGAATTGTATTAAAAAATATAGACCTATTTCATTGTGTTCCGTTATTGGAAAACTACTTGAAAGGATAGTTTCAATACACTTGTCAAATTTTATGGATACATTTGGCCTTATTTCTGAAAATCAGCACGGATTTTTCAGAGGACGGTCATGTACAACCCTCCTGAGCTGTTCATCATCACTGGGCTCAAATCCTCGACGAGAGAAATCCACCACATATCCAGGCCCGTAGCCAGGTCATTTCAAGGGGGGGGGGGTGGGGTCCAGGGGACTGCCTAAGGGCCCCGGTGGGGTCGGAGGCGAAGCCCCCGAAGCCAGAGCAGTTTTTGTGTTTAATGGGTCTACATGTTGTTATAAAAGCAGTTATGTTTTGAAAAAGATCTATGTACTGTAATAAATGGTGGTAATATAATAAAATTGGAAAATATTTTCTGAGAATTGGCATGTTTTAATCACACCGAAAGACAAAAAAAAAAAC
>NW_022750285.1:76325-112640 GCF_011630105.1 Anneissia japonica
GAGTTGCCTGTTACAAAATAAAGTAGAAGCTGAACTTCTTCTTGACTCTCATCTTGTACACTGAAAATAATAGTACTATTTTTACTACATGGCTAAAAAAGCACAAATATTGTCATTACTAAAACTGACAGGGCCATCGTTACTGAATATTTATTGTCTACCATATGAAATATGAATTATGAATCTTTAGAAATACAATTTCTACAATATTAATCTTGTTTTTATATAGATAAATGTTCGATAAATACATCTTTCATAAAACAAACGAAATTCAGCGCGTCTATTTTCATTCCAATCAATGGCGTTTGTAAACATGTGCACTGACGTCATCGTCGAATCACAGGACTTTCGACGGCAAAGCTGGCCTGCCTGCCTAGGTCCCAGGCCAACCAATAATAATTAACAAAATGTATTATTTTTTTTTAAATATAGGCCTATGGCACATCATGTACATGCAACTTTTACAATAAAAGCCTAGGCCTACGTCCTACTTTACTTAAGCCTAGGCCTACACTAGTTTGATGTCATCAGGGTATAATTCTGTCTCTAAATGCAGCGTGACCACTAAGAAAAATAAAAATTCAAGATTGGGTCTAAAAAATCCCAAGATTGCTTTTAAAAACCCAAGATTCGCAAAATATTAGTATATATACATAAACTTCATTTAAAAGTCCTTCATTTTAAAGCTTTTTCAATGAATTATATACTGTACAGTATTTTGTACTGTAAAAGCCTTAACGAAGTGTCTGGATTTTCGAGACCAGAAACTTGTTCGCTTTGGGCCATACTATTCGAAGGTCTACTCTGTGCGTCCGTGGAAAATCCTTTTTGGTGACTAAAACGTGATATCCTTTCCTCTGGCATTGTATGTTAGGCTAAGAGTTTGAAGTTTGTGCGCAATTTCACCCATTCGATATTCAAAGTCAGTACTCCACACACATTAGCCTATGGCCTTATTATATAAAAGGGCATAATCGATCTTTTCAGAGTGTCAAATTGATCTGTCAATTTTATACCAGGGGCCTACAGTATTGCATGGGAGTATTTAACAATAAGAAAAATTGGGAAAACTGTTTCCTTTGAAATTTACTTAAGAGAGTGTGTATGAAACCGGGTCTATGGCAACTATACTTTGATACTACGTCTAGAAGTGTAGAGATACGGACCCTATTATTAAAAACTGTTGAATTCTAAATGATTACAACTTACAAGATGACCAAGCATATGAGTGAATCAGTCTAAAATGATATTCAAAGATATTATACAGCTAACCGCTAATGTTTGTTTTGCATGTCTATTACACACCGTCACTCACAAATGTATGCAAAAATTGGTCGCAAAATTTGACAACAAGTTGACCATTAAAATCTATTGTAAATATTTATTTAAATCCGTACACCGATTTTGTTTCAAAGTTGTTTGTTTTCAATACTATAGCTGTTTCTTTACGATGACAATGTTTTGAAATTGTACTGTATAACACTCCAAAATTTGTTTTATGGGCAAACAGCAGAAGGCTCTAAATTTTTACAAGTTGACCAAGCGTGTTGCTGCATCATTATTGTTCAGTTACGATCACTATTCAGGCAGAGAGCAGCAGGCTGATAATTTGTTTTTCCCACAGCTATTTAGATGTCGTTGGTAACTTCTTTTCTTTAAATTGTGAGTTTAAATATTCTCTAGTGTACATACTGTAGATAAGAATTGTAGATAAATAATGCACATAAAATCAATTGTCAATGGAGAACGGCGTCAGTCATCTGATTAGTCCCATATTAACAGTACCGATATTTTTAATACTCCTCTTCCGCTAATTGTTTTATTTACTGTGACTCATCTAATTCTTATATAATCACTTTAACATTTTAATCGAATTAGTTCACCCTATCGTAAAAGTTTGAATACCCACCCAATTCGTTGGCGATCTTCAGTGTATGTTATGTTAATGAAACATGTCATTCTGTACAACAAGGGTATGTGTATTACAAAATTCCAATACGTATTTTTTAGATTTTGACGCACTCCGTTCTGTTGTGTGTGTCTGCTGTTGGAAAACAAACTTCCTAATTTTGTGACTCGCTATGATGACTGAGATGGACCATGTTGATTTATTAATAATATGTTGTTTGGGATGGAAAAAAGTAGAGTCAATTTCCCAAAAATGCTCCATCAGCAAATAGTTTAGTGTGCGCTATGGACAGTATGGCTATGGAATTTACTATCCACACAATCCACAATCATTAAGTCGCAAAACTTTTGCTGCATTTGGTGGATTAAGTCGCAAAACTTTATCTTCGTTTGGTGGCGCCATTTACTCGGGGCAGATTTAGGGGGGGGGGGGCCCGGCACGGCCCCGGAGGAAAGAAGAAAAGAAAGAAAAAAATGATAGCCCACAAGGCCCCAAATGTTATTTTCCGGCGTCTAGAACCCAAAAATTTCGCGGGGCATGCCCCCGGACCTCCTAGGACATTGTTGTCTCGATCAGCCCAAATTTCGGCACCCCCCCCCCTTTTGGACATCTCTGAATCCGCCCCTGTTTACTCTAGGTAGACAGCGACCGGTTTCGTTACCGGTTGGTACATTTCTTACAAACATTCAGCCAAAGGACAGTGAAAGTTTTTATCGACGTTTGCCATCCTTATGTGAGCTATCGTAAAGTCATGGTTTGCCGGAGTTGCGTTCAATTTAAATCTCCAAACTCCTGAAGCTGAGATATTCTATGAATGTAGGCTTGTATCGCAGGCTACAATTTAAAAACGGGTGACCAAATAATGAATTAGGTGCTAAATTTTGATTTAATGCTGGGTAATTTAAAAACAGACATTCCGTCCGAGTGGGACTCATTCAAAAATTTGAGGGGGTTCGCTAGAAAACAGGGGGGTTCGCTAGAAAAGGGGGGTTCGCCCGAACCATAAACCTCCCCCCCTTGGCTACGGGCCTGATATCGATGTGTTGTTTCTAGACTGGAGCAGTGCATTTGATAATATGGAATATGTGGCAATAATATGAAAATGGTTTTCCTCATTTTTAAATAATCGTACCCAAATTGTTAAGTTTAGAGGATCTTATTCATCTGCTGCACCAGTAACATCTGGTGTACCGCAAGGAGTGTTGGGTCCCATTTTGTTCAACCTTTTTGTATTAGATCTTCAAAATATTGTCACATTATATATGCCTTTATATGCTGATGATACATTGCTCTACCGAGCAATTAGGTCACCAACAGATGAATTACTACTGCAGCATGACCTAACTAGGAAAAGTGAATGGAGTCATCTTGATGGAATGGTACTGAACGCAAATAAATGCAAATGTATGAGAATTACAAGGTCCATAATCTAAGTCAGAAAAGACATATTAAATGATTATGATCTTGAAATTGTCGGTAAACAAAAATATCTGGGAATTATGATCTTTTCTAATCTTGGTTGGGGGGAACACATTAAAAATATTCATTCAAAGTCATCTCAATGGGTTTATTATGTTAACTACAGACACAATGTATACACAGGCCTAGTTGAGAGTCCAGTTAAAACATGTAAATATGTATCGAAATGATATACTTATTTATATATTTATATAGGCCTAAATATTATGCGTAAATACGTATTTAGTTATTAAATTAAGTTTATTTTCGATAAATATTTTCAGCCGCTCCAATTTTTTTCCTTTTCTTCTTTCTTCCATCCTATATGTTTCTTCCGTTTTTTCGTTAAATTTAATTTAATATACTAAATACAAATTTACGCATAATATTTATATAAATATATAATAAGTATATTATTTTGAGTATTATTTACATATTTTAACTGGACTCTAGTACTATAAGCCTGTGTATACATTGTGTCTGTGTTTAACATTCAAATATCAAATATCAAATATTATTAAAGCATTAACGATTACATTATTTCATATAATATATTTTTCAAATAAATATCTAAACAATTTTCATTAATGAAATATAAAGATCGGGCATCAGGCTGACTCGCGTGCATTAAGAATAGCTGTGGACTCTATTCTGTTTATATACTCTTTGATACTGTCCACGATTTCCCACCCTTACCCTATTATCTCGTAATTACGAGATAATTATCTCGTTATTACGAGATAATTATCTTGTAATTATGAGATATTATCTCGTAATTACGAGATATTATCTCGTTAATACGAGAACTGTTGATAGTTAAAATATTGATACTCTAGATTTACTGTTTGATTGGTATTTTAAAATAGAATATAGACCATTAGCCATTGAGCATATTTGCAAAATATTAAACAATCGTCGCAATGTAGGGCTAGGCCTAGTCCCCATTTATTGTTTCTGTATAACATTTAGGTGGTGTAATTTAACTGTTCCCAGGTATAATCATGGTATGATACGATGTCGATCATAATGAGAACACGATAGCGAGCATGCACAATGCAATTGCAATTAATAGTTGTAAATTGTTTATCAGTTGATTATGATAAAAACGGTGGTACCGCGGGTTCGGTTCGAGATGTTTCCATGTAATTTCACTGTTCCCTGAAAGAACTAAACATCATCATACCTGAAAATGAATGCTCTATCCTGGTTATCAAATTTTCTTTGACAAATAACTGTTGTATGCCCGTATACAATGCCGTAGCCAGCATTTTCAAACAGTGTGGGACAATATCAGGGTTGACCAACTTTACGCGTAAATTCAAACAATGTCGACTCATTTTACGCAAAAATATGAAAAATCTGGACCCATTTCCTTAAATCTTTACCCATTTTAAGCTAAATATGAGAAATCTGGACCCATTTTATGCATTAAAGTTACATAATTTGGACCCATTTTTAAAAAAGTGGACCCATTAGAAAAATTGTGTGGAACTGTCCCAACTGTCCCGATAGCTGGCTACGGCATTGCCCATATATAGCCATGATGTACTTATACGGTCATCATTACCATATTTAGGCATATCACATGTTTTGTCAAATAAAATTTGATAGTGTCAGAGTAGGCCTTAGAACACCGAAAAGCAATGGTTGGTTTAGTATTGTATAGTATTAAGTTGACATAATGGAGGATGGAACCTATCATAATTAAAGTATCAATACATAAATGTATAACTAATGCTAGGGTACAAAGTCTTCAGCATTGTCCTAAACATACCAAGGGAAGGTACAGTCTTAAATCCAAAGGAAGCTTTTCTAGAGGGGCACCCGATTCCCCACCCCTTCCCCCTTCCCCTAAATTTTCCAAATTAAAAAAAAATTGAAAACCAAAAATTCTACCTAAAATTTTCTTAAGGATGCCATTTCCATCCGCCCAAAGGTGCCATAATCATGAATTTTCTTGCCTCAGCCCCAACCATGGTGGGGCTGGGGAGATAGACCCTCCATCTGTGAAATTTCTTCTCTGCTTCCCCCCCCCCCCCCACCGTATTTTAAATTCCTGGATCCGACAGTAAACTTTCATATGTTATGAATCTTTTTCAGCTATACATTTGAATAAAAGGAAGGATAGCTTTTAATGTTCATGTTTCTATACTTGACTATATTTTTCATGACCTGGTGAAATTAAGCACTCTATAATCAATTAAATTTAGTCCTCTAGTCCTCTAATCTACCGGGTATCTGCCATGCTCCTCTTAAATCCAAAGGAAGCTTTTCTAAAGCTTTGGTGCTGTAACGTGAAACATTTTAATCACTGTTTGTTGTCAAGCTATATGATTGAACATTAAGGAGATACGTGTCACCTGTAGATCTAAGGCCTATTTGCATTTGCGTGATTGTTTACTGATAAGATCAGAAATAACGGTAGGACTTAAACCAGCCGGTGTTTTATATAAACATCAACATGTTAATGTTATCAGCAGGCTGTCAGCTTCGTATTATAAACATTTTGAAATCAATGTGCACTTATTATTAAATGGGTTCTTTGTAAAATGTGCTTTGCAATACACAAATAAATTATGTAAGTCTACATAATTTATTTGTTTACAAAGGTCAGCATTATTCACAGTATTTATACTAATTATGATGTGTAATTCACAACTGAGCTGCAATCTGTGGCACAGAAGCCTGGCCATATGGGGCAAGTGCCCTGGGGTCTGGGGTCGACAGGGCCCAGGATGCTAGGTAAAAAAAAATAAAATAAACAAAAATGATTAAATTTATCCAGTATGATTCATGTGTTTTTCCCACGAGACTTGTAATAAAGCTCATGAATTATCACATCTAATTTTTTTTCATTAATATTTTCATTACTTCTACTGTTTTATGAGTTTATGTTTACAATGTATCAAATAGTAAATGCTTTGAATTAATAATTAATAATTATGAAAGGCTTGGACTCTGGACATCATCAATCACATACAGAAAATAAGAATGGACATGAAAGAGATTTGATTGTCAAATAAATACTGAATTAATATATTAAACTATCCAGTGGAGGATAAATTAATTTTATTACAATTTACATAGATTTGCATGCTATGGTATTAACAGTCTTTAAATTAGGTTGTCTGTAATGGCTGACAATCCCACCTAATTGCATTATTGGGAGTTAATAGCTTTCAATTGGAAATTAGCTCTAAATTTTCCTAATCAATTCACAGATGCATAAATAATTCCTTTCCTAAATTCTTTACATATAATTATTATATTGAGCTTGTGTAATGATTTTAAAATTAAACATAGTAATAGTGGTTGGTTATACTGTAAAGGGCAGCTAACCCACTAACACCAGCCTTAACATTTGGCACTGGTTTCAGCTGCTCCTTGCCCAGGTTTCGGTTTCTACAGCCAAGTCACTGTATAAAAGGAGTTAATATGGAGGTCCAGTGTATAGATCTGGCTTGTGTACACTTTAAAGAACCCATTGCATCTTTGGAAGAATAAGTGGTTACCCCGATGCTATGATTCATTTCAGTCCCTGTCATTGCTGGGCTACTACTATAAGCGCATCTTTACAACCCGCTAGGCAGTCACACTCATGAATCACCTACTGTATCTATACCATTTATTTAAAAATACCAAATGGAGGTCTTAAATCGGAGATTAAATACAAAAATAGGTGAGAGGAACAAAGTGAATTTTTGATTTAAATCTGAAGTCCACAAGCAAACTTATTTTGAAAATTGGATGTTATGATTGCAAACTCCTTCACACACTGCTTTTGATGATAATATTCGGTGGCTTCAAGAAGTTCACAGTCTTTTGTCACCTTTTTTAAAAAATTGGTTGAAAAATGAGAGTGGGGCCAAAAAAGAAATTGAGGGGATGGGGGTTACAATATGTAAGAGATTTAGAAACATTTTTTTTTTTGGAACGCATATTACTGTGATTTTAATGAGCATATACATGTTTTGGAGGCTAAGGAATTGATTAGTAGTGTCGAAAAGACTATACATTATTTTCTGTGTTCTGTTAGGCGCTATATAAATACGGTATTATTATTATTATTATTATAGTGCTTGAATTTTGAATCTTATGCATTTTCTTTAGAGGTAAGTGATAAAAAATGTAATTTATCAGCTAACCATGAAACATTTTGATCTGCACTGGCAGTGTATGGGTGCACTTACACATAGGAAGCATGTATCCCATCCCCTAGAGACACCACTGAAAATTTCCTACAAAAAAATTATGCATTAAGTAGATAAAAATCACTGCATGCACCCCATTTTTGCCAGCTTAGCTCCATTCACTTAATCATTGGACCAGCACACTTAACCTCAGCTCCCCCTCATCACCCCCATGTCAATAATCCTAGATAAAAAACGCTGGTTGTAAGGTATACGATTTCTTTAAATGAAACATTTGATGTTATATTCAAATATTTGAGGACGGTGGTCCCAGATTTTAATACAGACACTTCTAATTGTAAATATAGTAAACCACCAAATACCTGAATGCTTTCCTTTAAAAGTGAAAAATCCAGGTGTAATTATTATGTCTTTTCTTTTTTATTCTTGTTTTTTTTAATCTATAATCATTAATACCACGCTATTTGCAGCTGGATTCATAGTACCAAGTGTTAAATTCAATGTAAAAACCGTAAAAGTGTTGGACCCTGTTCTGTATGCAGACATTTTAAACTGAAACATTTTATATAGTGCCTCTTTTTATTTATTTATTTATTTTATTTTATTTCATTCTATCCAACAGCGTAAAATGCCAATTACAGGATTCATAAAATTCAATATAAAATATTTATGTACAATATATAGAAATTACATTATAAAACCATTAAAATTAATACAATAAAAATAGAAAATAGCACAAAATATAAAACAGCAAACCTAAGTAAATACAATTGATAATACCAGAATTAATTGTGATGATAATAATGTTGTTATAAAAGTAGATAGGCTTTCTTTTTAAACGATTTTAAAGGTTGATAAAAAATATCTAAAGTGTGTTCGGCATTAGAGATAGAATTATACAAATTAGTAAGTCTATAACTGATGAATCCATTTTTTGTTTGCGTTCACTCTACAAACTCCTCTCAAACCCTTACCCCTGCTCGAGCCTACAAGCTCAAGTCCCCCTCAGACAGCTCAGCCCCCTCCCCCCCCCCAAAATAAAATATATCCTGGGGTAGCAACTGTATGTCTCATTTTACAAATTTTTATAAGCTTAAAAGGATTTTTATATGTACTGTAAACTTTGATGCAATTCAGTGTTTCCCTGCCAAATAAAAAAAAAACAAAAAGTTCCCAGGTTTCACATTATACTAAAACAGAAGTCATAGTAAGGTAGTTACGATGATGACAGGACCATAGCAAAAACAAGAAAGAAATTGTGAAATACAGTAGATTGACTTACCTACGGTACTTAAAGGCTGTTTCGTGTGTTTAACATAAAGCTCATTGATTTGTGCTCTCATTTTTAATATCTCCTCTGCTTGGATTTTAATATCTGTTGCTTGGCCCTAAAGACAGAAAAAAATTTGTAGTGAATCTGAAACAAAAGTTAAAGTATTGTCCCAAAAATTTGGTTGATTTTAGGTGGAATGACCCAATATTGACACCAAAAAAAAATATTAAAAACAAAATTAGGCCCATTGGAACGAAAACAAAAACAAAATGCTTTTAAAACTGATCTTTGGAACTGTGCATTGAGAAATTAAATAACCTCCAGAAAATACAAAATATAGAAAAAAGCTTTTTAGTTAATCAAAAATCACTATCATATCTTTTCAGGTATTTTTAATTGACCTCTTCATATTGTAGTGTGATTAATTCATTTTTTGCTGACACTTTTTCCCACTTTATACGTATTTTTTTTTTTTTTTTTTTGCTTTGTGATTGAGGTGTAAAGCACAAATAAAATAATAAAATAAAAACTTCAATTTTGAAAAAAAAAAGTTTTAACTTATTTTTATTATTATTACTGTATTAATAAGTAATTAATGTTTTTGATTAAAAGTAATAACATACTGCCATTAACTTTTTATACACAATATGAAAGAATATCAATCATCATAATTATAAACTGTCATTAAAATATTGAAATGTAACTTGATGGTTATAGCCTCATTAAACCACGCATTAATGGATTCCATGAGGGCAGCCTGGCAGATATATCATGACATGTTGACACATGGAGAAAGACATAATCAGTATTTAAACGTGTATTGTCCCCTGAAAATGACAAACAATTCATAAAAAATAATTTTGAAATTAACTTGCTTATTTTGCAGTAACATACAAACTATTAACATGATAGAGTATTTTAAAAATGTGTACTCTGATTTTGATACTAGATAATGATTAAAATAAAAAAAATAAATCACTTCCATCCTTTTTCGCTGTAAAATTTTAAATACACTAATTTCTATTTTCAAATTTTTATGTCAACTCAAAATGAGCAAGTTATAAAGTTTACAAACGATTTTTATGAATTTTTTGGGGGTATTTTGCATTAGACAATCCATCTTTAAGCTCAAATTACACTATCAATTACGTTAAAACCTTACGTGATTAGCCCATATAAGGCATAATGTTGTTACATGGAAATCCCAAGTAAACTGTAAACTCAAGTCAGGGTAGAAAGGTTGCATTACCAGCCCTCTAACCTATTTTCAGCTTCTAAGAACAATATGTAATAACAATCACTTTTTTTTAAATAAATTTACTATCATTTTTTTCATGATGGCAGTTGAGAACTATGTATCTACTCTAATGGTTGGCGATAGTGATGTGTCTGTATGATAATTAAATCCATTCTAGGTGGTAAAATGACCTCAATGGTTCATTCTCCTGTTAACACGTTTTGCTGCAAGAGACTAGTATACGTGTCAAACAGGGGCGGATTTTGGGGGGGGGGAGAACGGCCCGGCCCCGGACCCCCCTTTTGGGAGGTAAAAAAAAGAAAGAAAGGAAAAAAAGATTAGCCCAGAACGCCTCAAATGTTATTTTTGGGCGTCTAGAACACAAAAATTTCACAGGGGCATGCAGTGTTGTCTCGATCGGCCCAACTTTAGGCCCCCTTTCGGGCCCCCCTTTCGGACATCTCAAAGTGTTGCTGGGGGCGTTGGGACGACTATACTCATAAAATCTGGGTAACATTTCAGAGTTTATTACTTCTTTATTATACATTGTAGAACCACAGACTTAACGGCTGGTAATTCGAGGAAGATACACCTAAACGATAACGTACGTATAACGTATACTGTATGTTTGTTGTGTTATATTGCCAGCAGTACACTCGATTACAGGAGTGGTGGCACTCTCTGAACACACAGTATACCAACCCATGCAAAAAGCGAACGAGAAAACTCGCACTTGGCAGAGGAAATAAGAAGTGTTGTACCGGCGACGAGTTTACTCGTCCCCTATATTATTAGTCACACCATTTTCATGATATATGACTATAAAATTAAATTTTAAAAAAATATGTTTGTACATTTAAATTTGTTTTGGCACACGAGAAGGAACATAAAAAAAGGTCAGTAACAGTAATTGCTAACAAAAATGAATACAGAAACCAGCATCAGAATTTAAAAGTTACGGCGCTGTTGGAAGTGATAACCATGAATTGGTCCTAGCACATATCCAATTATTTATGATCAATGGTTCTAGGTTTACCCCAGTTAAGAAGATTAAAAAATGAACACCAAATTGTGTTTAGAACCACACCAACTGACATGTCGACAAGGACGTGAAGCCCCGCCCACAAAGTCACAAAAACTTTAGACAATGGCAGCTAGAATTACCGAGTTGGCGAAGATTTTCTTTCCTATCAACCTTCTTTAAGGAAGAGAATTCAGGGTAGGCGGTATGCAAATGAATCATATATTTATAGTGTTAATTTATTTCATGGAACATGGTGGGGGAATTGTTGTATTTCGCTCCCAAAGGAAGAGGGAAAAGCCGCATTCATTCAACCTTGTTGTCGGCAAAGGCCAAGTCACTGCTCGTGTAAATCTGGGTATCTACAACCAAGCATAGACATCGAGGCCTAGGCTCACGTATGTTTCGTGTACCAGCTGTCTAAGGAAATTAAAATGTCGGTTTATCTGTCAATCAAACTCGTCGAGATGTTAATTGCAGAACACTTTTATTTTTGCCCCAGCTGATTTAAACCCTGTCCAGACAATCAAATTTTACTTGACAATAACATGTGACATGATGATGACATCACATCATGCCCATATATAGGCACATAGTGACTAAATATGGGCATACAAGTTTTTTTGTCAAAGAAAATTTGATAATCTGAACAGTGCTTAAGGCTACGTTCAGACTTGGAGAAAAGCCAGGCTTGAGTTAAGCCCGGCTTAACGTTGCTGGGCGTTCAGACTAGCAGGATTAGCCAGGCGAGAATTTGCATAATAATGAACCGTAACCAGGAAACATGTTTAAAAACATTGCTCGCAAAACGTACGGTCGCTCACAGCATACCTAATTGCATGCTGATTGGTCATTTTGTCACCCAAAGTCAATGCAAGAGCCTCCGCAACGATTAAAGCCCGGCTTAGAAAAGTTAAACACGGTGCATGGCGTGCCAGGCCTAGTTACTATAGGAACCAGTAGTACAAAAATTAAATTTGATCTTTAACATAAACAAATTAATTAAATTAAAGCAGGAAAAAATAATTAATAATAATAAAAATCAGAAAAAAGCATATATGCCTAGAGTATATAAATTATATAAAATAATGATTTAAGGAAAACATTAAAGCAAGAAAGAAAAAAAAACAAACAAAACAAAAAGGAAGAAAACTAAAATTGACACATTAGACAGAAAAAAAATTAATCAAAAATTAATCAAAAGAATTAACAAGAAGATAATTAGTTAAACTAACATAAATAGAAAACTTTAAAATACAATAAACTGTTTATAAATGATAAATAATTTACAATTCAAAACAGAACAAAATCAAGAATAAAAATATTGCAACAAAAAGAGATGGTCACAGGGAAAGTTACACAAGATTGGATGAAAGATAACTAAGAAGGTTGGATTTGAAAGAAGAGAAAGAGAAAGTAGAACGGACAATCGGTGGAAGAGATTTGTAGACGTAAGGAGTATTATAGCTTTCAATGAGCAACCGTACCTGTGCAGCTCCGGATGGCTGATGTACCATAATCCTTGAGTTGGGAAGACTATGTCTCATGCCAGCTGTGCCTGCTGCTAGTAACAACGATGCCATACTACACGCCTGGCCTACGCACCACGTCGCTATCGGTGGGCGCACGTACTGCATTGTGTCATAGATTCCCAGTCCAGAGGTAACTGACCCACCTTTTAAAAACAAATTGTATGTTTTTTTAATAAACCGGTTATGTTTATTAAGATAAGGATAAGGTGTACTTTATTATCAACAATGGTGAACATGAGTTCACCCACACTGTACATTTATTTATACAAACCATTGAAACCTAGGATATTTATCATACATTAAATATGCACTTTTTGTCATGAGGTAAAACAATTGAAAAATGTAATTCCATGTTTGATATGCTTAATTTGTACATAATTTACATAAGTTATTAACAATCAAACATTTGAATATGAACAAAAATATTCTGTCAATTAATGGATCATCGTTATCAATTTAAAGTCGGTAATTAATCCATGCTAGCACGCATTGGACTGTCCAACATGATAGCTTTCCTCCAGTCAATGTCGTAGTCATGATTTTCAAAGGCGGGGCAATATTAGAATGAACTCACTTTATGTGTAAACTCAAATAATGTGGACCCATTCTCTTAAAATTTAACCCATTTTACGCACAAATTTGTAAAATCTTCCTAAACTTTTAACCTATTTTAGGCTAAATATAAAAAATCTGGACCCATTTTTCCGTAAGTGGACTCACTTTATGCATAAAATTGCAAAATTTTGACCCATTTTTAAAAATGTGGACCCATTAGAAAAAATGTGTAGGGACTGGGCCAACTGTCCCAATAACTGGCTACAGCATTGCTTCCAGTCATTTCTATTCTGTACAGTTGCATGGCTTATCCTGTAGCTTGTGGAGATCTCTGGCAAAAACTTGCTCCCAAGTCTTCTTAGGCCTTTCTCTAACTTGGTCCCCTCAACTTCCATCACCGAAGGATGTAGAGAGGAAGGCCTCGGAAGACTTGGGAGAAACTGGTTGTTGCTGTGATTTAAACAATCTATGTAAAACCTTTGCTGCATTCTTCTGCAGAGACCCCTCGTTCTTGATTAATTTATTAGCTCAGGCTAAACTATTTTTAGAGTTGATCTCATGAGCCAAAGATAATCTCCAAGTTTCAAGCAACCTGTTATACTTTATGTTCGGTACCTAAGGTAAAACTGCTGTGGCTGAAGCCCCTTGTTGGCTGCACTGAAGTTTTTGGCACTTTCAAATTCTATTCTACTTTTAATTGTACTAGAGTACAATAATATTAATTAAAATTTCTGCACCATAAGATTGATTTAATATTTTGGCAAAAGAAAAAATAAGACACCACTACAGTGTATTTCTCGCTAATGATGATCTTTTATTTCTTGATTGTGTTAAAAATCAATCACAAAACAAAAACATTTGCCCAATGGCAGGGGATCGGTGATGTACCAGAACCCCTGAAGGGCGTAAAGGAGGAAAAATCCCCGGAAGCTCTAACAATTGAGGCATTTTGTGGCAAAATGGCAGATGTCGCAAAAATTGAAATTCAAGTTATTGGTATTTTTAGATACCTAAGTATAGTGATCTTTAAAACGAAGGGTCATTCATTGAAATTGGAAATTTCAAGCCCAAGTTATTATTGGAGCACTACTGTACCTTTCAATAATAGTTTTTTTGACATGATTAACAAGACATTAAACTGTTGATCTATAGTGAAAAACAAATTTGAATATTTAGGAAATTTTTTGAGCTCCCATTTATAGCTCATTTACTCAATACTGGCCTGTGTGACAACTTAACCATTTTGCCACGAAATGCCTCAATTTAGTGATTCTGAGTGTTTAAGGCCCGTAATCGATCTTACAGCCTCATAATCAGTAAAAATTACATGATTTTTTTCCTTAACAAATGTGTTGAGTTCTCCTTCGAGAGAGCTCCCTCTGACGGGAATCCATCCTCAGCAAATGGTACCACCACTTAATTCTAATTCTAGCAAAATTAGAGTTTGTTGGGAACTAACCATTTTACGTAGAATGATAAGTGGTATATTGTCACATTTAAAGCAGCTAGTCCTCGAGTAGTTGCACAGGCCAAATAATAACCAGGCTTCACAGATTTGAAATAAAAAAAATAAAGCATATTTTCAACCATAGGTTGTTGGGAGGCCTGTAGGTAGGATTTTCGAATGAGGGCAGTTTGAAGCCATATTTAATGGATTTCTGAAACACACAACTTTTAACTTTTCTATTTAAATTTCCCTTCAATTTGGTGGTATTAACTAGGCCCTGGTATTCAAACTATCGGTTGTGACCCAAGTTAGAATCACCAAGATATTTTGCAGAGTAGCCAGGCTTTTAATGTTGTCGGTGACTGGTACAGAACTTGTCATGTCTTCCTTTCTTTTGTGCAAGTGTAACTGGGTGCAAAGTGTCGTTTCCTGAATTGGGCTATTTTTTATGGGCAGCCATTAGGGCAATAAAAGACAAACATTGTTGTACGAACAATCAAACTGTCACGCAATAAGGACAATAAAAATTGGCGTACGGACAATACAAACTGCCGTAAGGTCAATACAAATTCTCGTAAGGACAAGACAATCACTCAATCCCGTAGCCAAAAATGTAACTAAGGCAGAATTGTAACAAAAACACAACAATTTTGTTATCAGCCATACAAAGTTTGTTAATAGTAAGCATGCAATTGGTATTTTCTATGTAATTTCACTCACCCTATATACACACCAAATACCAGAGTTTTAATGCCAAGAACAATTCAAAAACACTCAAAATAAAAACAAGTCTTTGATAATGAATATTTTTTTTTTTTTTTATCTGCTACATGGAGGTTGTCGATTGGTTGGTAACAGATATATTTCTAAGGTCACCCATACTTCACATTGGCACAGTTACTTACTATTACTTTTAGTTTCTTAAAATATATTTTTATATATATATTTTATCGCGGGCCAGAATAATTTTCTTCGCAGGCCAAATGTGATCTGCGTGCCGTCTATTAAGAACCGGGGGCATAGACCCTTTTATCGGCTAATAGATTTAAGGATATTTTGCAGAAAATGTATGTAAATCAGAATAAAAAAAAATTATTTTTCGATCTGTGTCTGGTTGTAATTTTATAACTTTTTTGATCCATTTAATTGAGTATTCAAAATTTTAAATGAATTTTTGAGAATTTCCAAATTTTTTGGCAAATGGTGTCTTTAAAAAAAACTAATATTAATAGAATTCAATTTCAATAATATACGAAATCTAAAGCATGGATGCAGATCATGAGGGGACATGTCTCCCCACATAATTGTAAGGGGGGGGGGTTGATTCCCTCACTTTTTGTCCGCCATGTAATTTCAAGAAGTCAAGAAGATGCCTGAAAATTGTTGAAATGAACTACATACGACTCAGGTTTTAACAAAAGACCGCTCAACAGCCAGAGTATTGTATACCTTTGTTCACAGCAAGATACCGGTATCTCTGCCTACAAACATTAATTACCTACAGTTAAATACACGACTTGAATGCACATGCCTTTTATAATTTGAGAAGTATGAGAAAAAGTGTGTAAAGTTAAGATTGGTTTTCGGCACATGAAGTATAAAGTAGTAAATACATCAAAGAGAAATTAAGTTTCTATGGTACATACAGCATTTATTGTAAATAGATCGATGATGATGAATTTTACAATATAAAAGTGTCATTTCCGGCCATCTAGTTACTCTCAAACTTTCACAAAATGTGTCACCTCCCCCACCCCCCTCAAAACAGATGCGCTCTTGATCTTAAGCACTTAGGATGGAATGTTGAGTTTGGAAAGTTAGTTGTAAACAGAGGAATTTTCTACCCCATGATTGTAGTGACTTTCAGAGGATAAAACTGATTTATTACACTAATTGTTTAGTTGGTGTGAATTATCTTCCTTTATTTCCATAAACTTGATTTATCCCATTGCACTTATAAACACCGTCATTACAATTCACTACCTATTATTTTGCTAACAGTCTACTTAAGAGAGGCTATTTATAGCAAACATCATCGTTCAAAGACATAGCACTTTAAATATCACTCAAAGGAAAGAGAAAAATATAGATGTTGACGCTGAAAGAATTAATTACTTACGCAACAATGCTAATACAGTATAAAAACGTTCATTTTACGAGCATAAATTTCACGAATGACGCAAGAAATCCACGACATCATCAAAAAACAAATACAACGTTAAACAAGTCCGAATTATAAATATTCTTAATAAAAAAACATGCATTGTTTATTATTTCAAGTACCTTATTTAATTAATTCAAGTTTTTTCTTTACTCAATTCTTTAAAAATAAAAAGAATTAACCGGTAATTTATGTTCCATTTCCATGCCTCCAGAGGTATAAAATACTAAAATGTTCGCATCAAACCCAACCACGGTGGTGCTGACGTAGTGTGGACTATTATTTCATCAGCACAAACCCCCAGGGCCGTAGGTTGGTCAGATATTAACCTGACCACTTTTTGACAGACTACAAGTTAATTTATTAGGTTTAGAATAGGAAAAAGGCTAAATTCCACCTGTAGACTCAACCTACTCCGGAACCACAAGTCTGTGAACTCTGGGGTGAATGGGTAATGATAGTTTACATTATTTCCTTCCCTTTAGTGTAAGATTAATACTGATTAAGATTAAGAAACTAGGATGCATTTTTTCTTCAGTTGAAATTCAGTGTCTATGTGGGCTTAGCTTAGATCCAAATCAAGTGGGTCAATTACTACACACAGTGAGCTTCAGAAAATCAGACTAAAGCCCTTATATACTTGCCTAGGACTTATATTCATTTCTTCACTAAATTGCCTAGTCAACTGACAAAAAAAAAACCATGCCTTTATCTGTATATTTATTCCTGATAGTTCTGGTATGCAACATTAGTTTCTATAAATAAATACTGTACTGTAAATATACATTTTTTTAAGCACATGTCAAGCACGGATCTAGAGTACCCTGACTATTGCCCAGCTGGGTTGCCATGGTGGGCGGGGTCATGAGAAGAGAGCTAACTTGTTCTGTCGCTGGAAGACAAGTTTTAGCGGGGATGGATGAGCAGGGGGGGGGGGTCCTTGTCTCCTTCTTCGAAAAGTTTTGTTTTCTAGATGCTTTGAAAGCACTTTCATGCATTATGAATATTGAATACACCCTGAATTCATAGTTTTTCCCTACTTTACCATGGACAATTAATAATTATAAGATATGATAAGAAGATGACGACAATGAGGAGGAAGCTAGGTGATGACAGGCTCCTGTGCAAGATTAATTAACAGGCCCTTTGATGCGAAGTGTCAAGCGGCCCGTAGCCCGAGTTACGATTGTGAATTTGGCATCATTATCGTCATCTTTATGTTCAATGCACACAGTCGGACAATAGTTATATGATTTATGATATCTCGTTTGTATAGACAGTAATATGAAACCCATACTTTGAGATCTTTGGTCATAGAAAATTGTGACCAAGTTTGACAAGTTTGGGATTAAAATTATGGGCTGTAGACAAATAAATTTTAAAAATAGTTTTTCGTTGATAGACCTTGACCTTTGACCCTGACCCTTTTAATCAGCTCTAGATCTTAGGTAAAGGAACATTGTGGCCAAGTTTGACGAATTTCTGATAAAAAAGATGGGCTGTAGGCTGTTCACAACAAAGAGCCAACACAAAAATAAATAACTAAATAAAAAAAAAACAGGCAAAAACATAACCTCCTGCCATTGGCAGAGGTAATAAAATTAAAACATGTAAAAACACCTACACTAAATCAAAATGGAATATTCACTGCCTGTTGGATCGCAGTTTTAGTGTTGCAGGAGTTTTGAAGGCGTTACAGTAAACCAATCCCTATTTATAATAGATTACTGATTAAAGTGTAAAATATTTAAGATTTTATATTTAGTACATTCTCAAATGTCATGTAAATCTCATATACAGGTATCCCAAAAAATTATGTGCACCAAAGTGGGAAGTTTGACCTAATAATTAATTTTTCATTTGTTTTATGTTGTTTGTTGAATGGTCTTTAATGATATTACAGTCTAATATGACCACAGCACAAGGAAATCCTAAGTTTCTAAGCTTTGCGTAGCTCAACCTACACAATTAATTTCTTAAATCATAAGAAAGTCTACTCGTTAAATTAGCATAGATAGTAAAGAGGATTTTGATTAACTGTCAATCTCAGATATCCAAATTGTTGTTGAATAGACTTCTTTAACAATAATATTAGTCTAATATGACCACAACAGGAAGTCCACTCTGTGTTTAGCAATACACAGTACAGAGAATTTTGATTGTTTATCAATATCATTTTACATTGGATTCAAAATTTCAAGACATTACGTTTTATGCATGCACTGACTAGGAAAGTTTAATAATAATAATTTTGGTACATGTTTTATGTTATGTGTTGATTGGACTTTAGTTAATAACAATTATACAGTTTAAAATTCATATTATAACAACTTGGTTATAATAACTTATTCTTAAAGAAAGCAGAATAATGCAATTATTTCAATAATTGTACCTTGACCAAAACCAAACTTGATGCAATGCAATTAATGCAAAAAAAAATGTATTGCATTTTTGTCCATATTTTTGTCTTTGGTTGAGGTAGGTGGCACTTCTGACAGAAAGAGTTGGAATTTGCCAGACCACCAGGCACTGCAATCACTTTGTATTTTTTTTAATATTATTTTCTCTTACCCTGAACTTCACATGGCGAATGGTGCGAAGGTCTGGATCTGTGCCTGCATGTACTGATTGAAAGCGTGCCATAGCAATATCATTTTTCGTTCATAGGTCTAATCTTAGATTTTTGTCAATGTCAAAAGGCAAAATAGTAAAATAACTAAAAATTGCAAATTGCAAGTGAAGTGCTGCGAAGTACAACTGCATATAAATGTTCTTTGAACAAAATTATTTGTGCGAGTCAAGTGAAAATAATGAATAATAAAAATATAACAAATAATATGAGACACGACCCATTGTCTATATTAGAACACTTCTCATTGGGTGACAAAGTCGTAATTTTTCATTTTTGTCAAAAAGTGTCTATAGTGGTGAATTATGGTTTAGGTTTTTTTAATAAAGTTTCAAAAATTGTTATGTATGTGGAAAATGTAATTGATTACCAAAGGTTACAATTTTTATTTTGAAGACTGCATGGTCTAGGAAGTGTACATTTTTTTATGGGGCAAGTTTCCAAGGGGGGTTTTCTAGGGGCGAGTACTGCCAACGAGTGTTGCCAAAGTGCGAGCCAGCGTGTTATTTGATCACAAGTGCGAGACATCACAAGTGTGAGCCAGCGAGCCATGACGTCACGACAATAGATATGAGACATTAACGAGTTCTGCGAGGTATCGGCTGAGATTTGTGGAGTACAATTCAAAAAACAACTATAGGTCTAATAATTATTGTGATGTTAAATAGACAATGTTAGCTATCAAGGAGCGACGTTGTTTTTCATTGGGACCTTCGTCCCTTCACGGCTAGGCCTATACCATCCTAGCTAGTCTAAGCCTAGAGTAGGACAAAGGCACACAAATAGATACATTATATAGTTTACAAATTTTTCAGGTAATACCCCTGTAATCTGTGAACATTAACTGATCTAACGACCCACTGATTTTTGTAAATAATCATCGTTACGGTTTTGTAAAACTGCCCTTGTTTTGTGCTGAATTTGATTTTTAAATTGTTAGATTCATGAAATAAATGCTGGACCTATTATGGAGGTTCAATTCCTCTCATGGTAACAGAATATTTATTTCATGAAACGAAAACAACTCCACTCCCTACTGTAATCATCAATAAAATTCAGTCTATTACAGTACCGTATGTGGTGTAGGTTTGAAAATCTGTCAACCTTGAGAAATTTCAAAGAGTAAGATCGAGTGACACATAATTTGTGCCGAGGGCACAAACAGTGGCTGGGGGCCAGGGGCCACCAAGTGCTACTGGTCAGGGTCGCTTTGGCTTAAATGGCATATCTAATCGATATTTGTGAGTTTAAAACGATCTCAGATACAGTGGTTAATGAAAGATTGTTTAAGATAACGAAAGGCATCTACCCTTTCTTATGTTACACCTTTTTTGCATTAGATTCTCTGTAAAATCTCAGTTTAATGTATATTTTTTTTATATATGATGGATATTCCCAGAATAAAAAACAGATTAACTGATAACATTTGATTTTTGTTTTAAAATTCATTACAAATTTTAAAAAAAAAAAAAAATTTACTAAAATTTTAGGAAACGTATGTTTTGCCGGTGTTTGCGTAAGACCGTATGATATGATAGGAATACGTAAGACTTGCGGCGAATGCATATGTGTTGACAGGTCTGTGTTTGTGAATGCCACGAACAAGCGATTAAGTTTGCTGTTTGGTGAATTCTTAGCATAGTCTAAAACATTCATTCTACACTAGTTTGACCTTTACATTTAGGTACATTTACATTTAAATAGGTTATGAGAAGATGTGTTTCACTGCCTTGGGACTAAAGCTGTAAGCATTTGTTAAGAATATTCACAATCCATTACTATTCATATGTTTTAAACACATTCAGAGAAATTAATATGGATTTCTCCAGGCTGAATATCATATTTCTGAAATTTTAATCTACAAAGATTTTTCATCTAGTCTCAATACATGTACTTGTACTACAAAATAAATATTAAGTCGTTATGAATTCATAACATATAAGATTGTTAAATAGTGACTTCATCATTGAATCTAAGTTAGGTGGTTAAGGTAATAGACTATGAAGCTGTGGTTGAGGTACCAACCATTCAATGTGGTTTAATTCAGTAGGTACCAGCCTACGGAACTGTGGTTTACTGTAGGTACCAACCATTTAATGTGGTTTATACATGCTTAAAGGTACCAGCCTACAAAACTTTGGGTTAAGTACCAACCATTTAATGTGGTTTAGACGTTCTTAAGGTGCCAGCCTACAACAAAGCTGTGGTTTAGGTACCAACCATTCAATGTAGTTATAGTGGTTGTACCACCCTACAAAGCTGTGGTTTAGGTACCAACCATGCGATGTAGTTTAGGAGATTAAACCTAGAAATCCGTCCGCGTATTTCGGAAATAAGGGCCGATTTCTGCGCAGATTTTGCTGAAAATTGGGCTTTGATCTAATCTTATGATACAACCAGTGTATTATGTAGTAGTTAGGATTCTGCACATCTATTTTCCTAGAGATTTTCTGAGAAAATTTGAGTTACCGTAGTTTTTGAAGTATCATCCGCGCAATTAAAATTCTTTACTGTAGGGCAGAGTTATTTGCAAGCATAATAGAAATGCCAAAGATTGGGCACAGGTCTCGGTGTTAAATCCTTCGCTTTGGCCCACTGGCCCATTATGCACACCCCTTGGTATACTTTTTCTTTTTTTATATATTTCAATATAATTATTATAACAAAATATTGAATAAAATTGAATTGAAATTGAATTAAAATAAACTTGAAACTGATAATTTAAAAAATGAAATTTGTAAACAAGAAATATTTCCTATAAAAAAACGCTGCAACTTCTCTAGCTTAGTTAATTTGTGTATACAGTACAGCTACTTCCAAATTTATCCTATGTGTAAATTTTGTTATCGTATTTAAGTTTGCTGTTTCAATAAATAAATCTGTAACTGTATTTTCTTATAGATCATTAAATATAGCCCTATAATTATCTATTTTTAAGGATAAGCCTAATATTTTACTGCAATATGCATAATACTGTATATGAATTAAAGATTATTTTTTTAAATAAAATTTATGTTAAAATAATAAAATGATAAAACGAATATGGAATTATCAAAGGGTGGGTTATCTAAGATTGTGGGTTTGTCTGGGTTATAATCCCATATGGTAGATTAATTAAGCTATCACCTAGACTCAAGGCTCGACCACGTTAATACCTTTAGAGGCTTCATCATCAGCTATTGTCGGTCCACTGCTCGACAAATTTTTCGGGATTTCGACGCCAAATCCATCTTTTTCTTTTGCTGTGTTGCACCATTTCACTCTTCTCCAATGAATATCGATCTCATCTCTTAATCTTTTAAATTGTTTTCCCTCGTTCGTTTTGCCATCCATGGGGGTCTGTTACTGTTTGTTCAACAACCAGAATGAAAACCACAGAACCAAACCGCATTTTTTACCATTATTGTTATTAATATTAATAATAAAAATAATATTAAATTTCATATTATTTTATTTATTTGTATTCATTCCCCCCCCCCCCACCACTAGCTTCGCTAGGCCTGTTACCAGTGCTGTGGCTATTTTTTTATGGGTCGATTAAACATGGGTACTGTATGATATCTCGATAACACTTAGCCTATAACCATAACCCTCTTCAGCATAAGGCACCATATTTTTCGACATTAAATGTAGAATACCCTGGCTCTAATACTTGTCTAGTAGTAGGCCCTAGGTTGTGTCGTCAGTTTCTGTCGTTATTTTATGGGATTGTCAATGCATAGGTCTACGTACGTAGGTACGACGATAGAGCCCAATATACTTTTTTTTGCGATAATTTAATTATAATTCCCCCCGACGAACACTGATGAACTGGCTGTAAAGATAGCCAAAATAGATGCTTTTGACCCGCTCGAGTTCTCATTATTTTCCATCCATAAAGTATAGTTTTCCCGTTTCTATTTCATACCCTCTTTGCAGCCGCTGTTTGGTTCCTAAGACAATTTTTTTGGTAATAATGCCCTCTTCGCAGCCGCTATTTGGTTCCTGAGACGTCTTTTTGATAACTGTGCATGCTCGACATGGCTCGATAATGTCACTTACTCAATGCACATGCTCACTAGTTGTCTAGCATTTCCAAGCGCATACTCACTATGTTTTTATAGATAATTCACGGACGTTATTTGGAAACTGCGCATGCGCATTGGATAGTTCGGAATTCCATTTCTTCGTAGTAAAGCTATCGCTACCTACAGTTTCTTAATGACTATTTCCTCTTGATCATTACAGCCTAAAGTGCGGCGCGAAAATGCTATGGGATATGGAGCAATAGCAAGAATATTCTCTTTTTGTTTGTGTCATTCACATTTAGTTTTTTTTTATATTTCAATATCATTAATTACTTCCAGTAGATACGTACCTGGGCTGTTGATATACATATGAATTGGTTTCTTGTTGCTTTCTGATTGTAAAAACAGCAGCTGTGCTATAACTACACTTGAAATATCATCATGTATCTACAAAGAAAAGTCAAACGAAAATTTATAACTTTGTGCTTTGCAGTAAAATCACTAACCTTAATCCTAATTTAAATTTCCTACGAATATTTATAATCTAATAAAAATGTAATACCACCATCAATGAATAAAGAACGAACAAGGCATAGCCTATCTAGAGCATCACTTTTTTGTGGAGGTTTGTTATTATTGGAGTGAAGTTGAATAGCTTGGTGGTAAAGATGCTCGCCTTCCAATCCCAGGATTCTGGGTTAAGATTCTGCCAGACTCCAAGATTTTTTTCTCTTAATTGACAAAACAACTCCACTCTTTATGCCTAGTTGATATACTAATTTGAGTAACGACAAAATGTTTGTGCCGATTTACCATCCAGACGCGTGCACACTTCTGGAAGAAATGTATCGAAGCACCATTCTTTTAAATGTCTTTACCATTATTGGCATACTTTGAGTTCCTATTTACGTCTCTTATCGTAAATAAATAATTTTACAATAACACAAACCTACAAAATATTGAACAAAATATTGTCACACTACAAAAGCCACATATGTGCGAATTGATTATTCAAATTATGTTAGTACAGTACAGTTTAAGGAGCAGCAATGTATTCAGTATGTACGTTTAAATGGAACAGTATTCAATGCTTTGAATATCCTGTTATATAGCAATACAATATAGCAAATAAAATTTGTCATCAAGTGCTCCAAATCTGTTAGATATGCCATCTGGTTTAAGCTCAATGATAAATAACATGATACCGTTCTTAGAAACACTAACAAATACTGACATGTCAAATGTACAACTCATAAAATTATGCTATTTATACAGAAGTTCCCTTCTTTCTGCAACCCCTCCTGCAAATATCTAGACCCGCCCCAGTAACTTACGGCCTCACGAAAGGCGTTTTCGAGAGTGAGATTTAGTATATGTAGAGCATCACATGTATATTGTCATGTAAAGGGATTGCCACATCCCGGCAAAATTTCAGTTTTTAAGAAAAATCTAATTTTTGTATAATGTTATAAAGATTTATAAATATAATACGGAATTGCTAGTTTAACTGTATTTAGACATTCCTAAGAATGAAAAAAATGTAAAATAAGACTGAAATATGATTTTTTGTGTTCCACACAAAAAATAAATGCGGATGAATTTTTCATGTTGATTTTGCGATAGGTCGTCAGAAGAAATATCGTAGGCACCGAAAACATTAGCCTATCCAACGCTGCTAGGCTAGGCCTAGCCTTACCTCGATTTAGGTTCTGTTATCACACATAAAAACGGCCGACATGATATTTTCCGTTGCTAGTATTGACACTTGTGAATATAATATTTCACAGGAATTATTTCAAATTTGTTAAAAAACTGATTCTGACTGAGATTTTGACACTTAAACAAACATATCTTCGTTAACCGAACGACCGCATTGTGCGAGATGCGAAGTACAAAAACTAATCTCATTAGAGAGGGCGCACTTTATTGACTGTATAAAGTATACATAAAAGCGAGAGTATTCCAGTGGATGCGATCTACAACCTCTGAATTTGCCTAGTAACGATGAATTCGTCGAGAAAATGGTAATATTTTATGAGAAAGTCTGTATTTCTCATTTTTTTTAATTCTTTTGCGTAAAACTAAAATTCCTGCCAATATTTTTCCATGATTTATAATAATTGGAGTAATGCAAATGTATATTTTCTAAAAAAAAGTCAGTTTTTAGTGAAATTTTGCCGGGAATGGGGCTTTAAGTCGCTATTTGTAATCCCCTGCCATGTTCCTAATGGAATAAAAAAATTTAGATTCTATATTTTATGATTTGTGCACATTCACACACAAATACTACAACTTAAAGACCACGTATACAGTATATAAAAAAAAAAAAAGATGTAAAGATCTTTGTAAAAAATTTGCCATCATGTGCTCCAAATGTGTTAGATATGCCGTCTAGTTTAAGCTCTGATAAATAACATGATATGGTTCTTAGAAACACTATTAAACAAATACTGACATGTCAAGTGCACACCTCAGAGGTATAAAAATAGTGAGATACATTTATACTTAACAAATCTGTTCAACAATAATCAATATTTACCGAACCTGTCCATCCCAGTAGTTAAGTTGGCCTATAACAATTAGAATTTCTACTTTCAAATATATATTTTATTTTATTTTACTTCAATCTGTTCAGGCAGTTAATTCTTATGCAATAAATTAATATTTTCTTATAATCAATTAATAAATAATTTTTATATTCTTTAATTCTCAATTTTGTAAAAACAACTATTTTCTCTATTAGCTTGGTCTGTTGTGCAATATTTCTTTTGTTAATGTATTTTTGTGTCTTTCCCTACATTTTATGTCTTTCTATGCTTTTTATTCATTTTCCCCCAATTTTAATCTTTCTCTTTTTGCTTGTGTCATTCATATTTAGTTTTTTTTATACTTCAATATTATTAATTACTTAAAGTAGTACAGTATCTGATAATATTAATAAAAATTTGTATTTTGTGTGTATTTAATTTAATTGTAAATTTGATGAAATTAAGCATACACTGTCTATCAAATATTACATAACATTGAATTGAAATTGAATTAAAATAAAAATAAACTGATAATTTAAAAAATGAAATATTTCAATTTGTAAAAAATGTTCTGAGATATGTAGCAATAGCAACAGTACTCTCTTTTTTCTTGTGTCCTTCCCATCTAGTTTTTTTATATTTCAAAATTAATAATTGCTTTCAGTAGTATCTGATAATATTAATCCAAATTGTATTTCGTGTGTATTGAATTGTATTGTTTTTCAATGTTTTTTGTCTTTTTTGCGTATTAAATTTTCATCAGTAAATTGGATGCAATTCAGCATGAATAGAATTGAATTGGAATTGAATTGAATTGAATCAAAATAAACTTGAAACTGTTAATTTAAAAAATGAAACATTGCAATTTGTGGAAATGCTATAAGATACGGAGCAATAGTAAGTGTATGTATACCAACATTATAATTATTATTATTAATTTAATTTTTATTCATTTCATTTCATTTCTTCAGGCATGAGCGCCAAGGATATGCCAATAAGTGAACTTAATCACTTTCCTACGTGGCATATCGATTTAACAACAGGGGACTTAATGGACCAGTACACTGGGGTAAACCCTACTCTTCTCGAAGAATGTACTGGGTTCTTTAAAGTGCACACGAGCCAAATGCGTACACAGGTCCTTCAGTTTAAAGTCCTTATCCGAGAAGACTTGTTCCACCACCGGAACCATTGGCAAGTGAGCCGTTTAAACCAGCGCCGATATTAGAGCTGAAGGTTACGGTGCCCCTGACATAACCGCTCGGCTAATCAACTCGCCAATCATATAATAATTATTTATAAAATGAAACTGAAACTTGAAACAGATCATTTTAAAATTGAAATATTCTAATTTGTGAAAATGCTATAAGATATAGAGCAATAACAAGAACACCAACATTACAATTATTATTAATTTTTATTATATTATAATTATTATTAAATTTTATTATAGCATAAATATTATATTAATTATTATTATATTATACATATTATTAATTTTTATTATATTATAATTATTATTATTTTTATATTATAATTAATTTTTATTATATTATAATTATTAATTTTTATTTCATATAATTAATATTAATTTTTATATTATAATTATTATTATTAATTTTATATTATAATTATTATTAATTTTATTATATTATAATTATTATTATTTTATTATATTATATTTATTATTAATTTTATTATATTATAATTATTATTATTAATTTTTATTATATTATAATTATTTATAAAATGATACTTACAGGGCCCATCAAACAAATAATTCTCTCCTTTAAAAGTCTTGAATAGATGTCATACGCTCGCTCGCCTCGTCCCTTTAAAATACAGTATAACACCATTGTTTCAATTTAAAACAGTAATAGTGTTGTTAATAACAATAATTAATGATAAAACAAAGTACATTTGTTCAATGGACAAAGGGAAAAAAATTAGCTTCGAGGTCTGAAGATTGTTTCCAGTGGGGTCCTCTTGGCGGTGAATTTGGCGGTACACAAGGAGGCAATCCTCTGCTCTTTACCAAATAGAGCGCTGGCCACATTGCACCCAGGAATGACAGCTTAGATGTCTCATTAGTAGTAGTAGTAGTAGTAAAACTTTATTCACGAAGCACAAATCAACAAATACATGCTGTTTTTCATTATGGCCGTGAGACACCTTATTTACAATTAACAAATTACACATAAAGGTACATCATAAAAAGCAAAAGTTAAATGCAGAAATTAAATAAAATAAATACAAAATATAATTATTAAACAGTACTGTATGCCAAAGTCAACAAATTAATAAAATAAAAGTACTGTAATCTATACCTAACAAAGGCAAAATAAACTATGGAAAAGAAGAAAATCCATTCCACAAAAGTAAACAGAAAATTACAGTTTAAAGGAATGTAAAATATAAATAAAACAAGGCAAGAAAACATCAAAATAGGGATTTATACAATGTTCATACTACTGTATTTAACTTTGGTTTCATTAATTATTAGTACAGATGTGGTTTTTGAAAATAGTTAAATTGGTAGAAGACTGAACATCAGGGCTTAATTTATTCCATTCAATAGCACCACGATATGAGATACTTCTTTTTTTGTAATTAGTCTTTGGTTTGGGAACATATACATTTGTTTTACTTTTATGAAAGTGGTATGCTATTGTAATGTTAAAGGTGGTATGCTATTGTAATGTGTTTTTTTTTCAGCCCTCTAGTTGAAACATATGGGGAGTAGTGACTGAAATTTAAATTAATTTAATTTTTAACGACTAACAGTAATAAATTATGTAAATTTAGTTGGGTACTTTTTAGGCGGTAGGTGGTAGGTGGTTGATAGAACTTACTCACTGTTGCTTTAAATGTCAATTGAACTCACTGAATCTGGGGCGGATCCAGGATTTTGCAAAAGGGGGGGGGGGCATTTTCAGAATAAATAATTGTGTAAGTGCCTATTTCAAAATTAAACAAGGGACAAAAGATTGACAGTTATAAACTATGTCAATTTAACTGGGGGCTTAATGCGGTTGGTAGCTGGTAGAACTTACTTACTGTTGGATTAATGTCAATTAAACTCCCTGGGTCAGGGCAGATCCAGGACTTTCTCATTTCACAAAAGCACCCAAATGGCTGGTTTTGTCAGAGCTGGCCACAAATCACACATTGGTTGGAGATGGTAAAGTTGGTGAGGCTGAGCTTTCAGTGATGGGTTGGGTGGGGCTTTGGCGTAACAAAGAGGTCCAACACCTGTGGTTAAGGCTTCAGCGAGCCCTACTACCCTAAGGAAGAAAAGCCCCACCTGCTTCGGTGTATTTGACATTTTAAGAAAGTATTTTGATGGGTTTTTTTTTACAACTTAAAAAACGTTTTGGGGAAAAAATACCGGGCTTCTGGCTTAGGCCAGTGAGAGCTCAACATAGCTTTTACTTTCATTTCATTTATTATTTCCAGGAAATATAAAATACAAAAAAACAAAGACACAGTCTGAGGATAACCTAAAGCAAATTTAATTGTTATCGAGAGATTCTCCAAACAGAAACTGTTTGGCAGAGCAGTTACTCACTGTTTGTTCAATGACAATTGGAACCATTGGTAAATTATGTTGAATACTATGATGAAATGATCTCCATTGCAACAGACCTTTACAGCAATTCTGAAAGCAAAAAAAAAAAGTAAGCCTATTATTTCATGATCCATAACTAATGGTAGTGGCATTTTGGTCTTAGGCATTTTAATATCAAATGTGGAAAGAGATCTTCAACCAATAGACCGAATTAGTCACCAAAGCTGATGACATCACGATTTCGTTTAGTGGGTATAGAAACACCTACATTCGCAATAGTCCTATTCTTATGTATTATTATTATATTGTAAGTGGTATATACTAAATTTTCTAAAATTTAATGGAGTTAGAGTAGAAGATGCTTTTATAACAATATATACATTTTGAATGATTCATATCCATTAGATTAGGATCGATTTGATCTACATTTCCATTCAGACTAAAAATATGAAGAGTTTTGCAAGAGGCCTACTAGGGGGCCTAGGTCCATAACTTGCGGGACTCGCCACATTCAGCCCTGACTAACATGCAGTATTAAAGGCGATCATTTTTTATTTACAGGTACACATTGAGCTTCAATATACTGTCATCAAGTCATTTTGTTGCATTTTCTGGATGTAATTTTTAAACTATTGGACAAACTTAAATTGTTGAATTGTAGAATTTAAGATGTTTTTTTTGAGTCAGAAGAACATTGTTTGTATGACTCTCTACCTATAGTAGGCCTAGGCCCATGTTCACGCGACAAGGCTATGCTAACTATGTACAAAAATGTTCAAGATTTCTATATGTTTCTTTAACTCCACTTCAAATGTAACGGGTCAAACTTTGAGAATTTATATAGGAACAAGCCTTTTCGATAAGTTAATTTACATTAAAATTAATTAATTTATGAGTTTGAGGCGTTTCAAGAAGTCAAGATTTTATTATACTGTACTATTAATTGTGTAAAAAAATGCCAATACAGTATGTTTTCATGCTACACCGACTATTCGGTCTATTGTTATTCCTTTTTATTTTCTGCCGAACAAAACATATCAAAAACAAATTGCTAAGGCTTACCATATGTTCACTTTGTTTAGTTTATATGGTACAGTAGGAAATTTGAAAAATGTGAGAATTTCTTTTAATGAAGTTATAAGGATCTACAGCTAAAAAAAAATAACATAAATGGCTCTTTATTTCATGATTTTTACACAGAGGGGGCTACATACAGAATTGACGCCAGCAAAGTTGGCAGGTATATGGGGGTGGGGAGTCCATTTTCACCGTTCCTGTTTTCTGATCTATGATAGGCCTTGCTTTAAAGGAAATACTAAACATGCTTAAAAACAGTGGTGACAGAAAATTTGAACAGAAGTCAATTTGTTGGGATTTTAAATCCCCCTTCAAACAGGCAATCCCCCTGTTGGACATGATATTTTGGACCAAAACAAGATTTGTTTATATTTAAAAATCCAAACAAATTGGGTTAATACATTCTAAAATGTCACATTTATAATATGAGAGGGGGCATCCGACACAAGTTTTAAACTCTTTTCCTCATATTATCACTTAAGGTAAGATATCACTAAAGGTATTATAGCTTGAAATGGCCAAAACCACCCAGTTCATTTATGCAGCAGAGGATGGCTAACTAGGCCAAAGCCTAAGACCCTGGACACACTAGGCCAGGGCTTCACCCTGGACCTCTTGCCGGAAAACCTTGTCATATATTTGTACCCACCTGGGATTCTACCTACCTACTTACTAGCCTATTTAGGGCCTTGGCCAGGTCTAGCACCAACCTAGAGTAGGGCTTAGGCTAGGCCTTCTTAGCCTTATATTAGAGGCCTGCCTTCATTACATTGATTGGAAGGAAGCACATCTAGGCCTACCTATTTATAACTATGTCATCATCAGGAATTCCTGATGATGACATAATTAATGTCGAAATATTGAATCCCAACACGATGGCGTGTATTTCAATACTTGGAGTATGTATTATACTTTCTTATCTGAGATTAATCAGTGGACCTTTCGGCTATTTATAACCGTTTGTTAAAAGTATGCTAGAATGTCACTTTGTCTGCATCTGTCTGTCACTGCGGCTACTTTAATCCCAATGTGTTGCCTAGACCATTAATTTTTATCTCTGGGCACCTAGGCCTACGCTAGGCTATGTCTAAGCTTACTGTCGGCCACTGTGTAGGCTACAGCACGCGCTCATCGATTCATATCGGTCCAGCTGACTCAACTGGGCCTAGGCTAGGCCTACGCTCAGCTCTGTGACTGTCTGTAGCCTAGGCATAGGCCTGGGGGCCCAGGCCTACCAGAACAGAAGGGCCTTCTCTAAGCTTACACCTACGACAGATAATAATATTTGTGATTGTAATTATGTTCATTTATGGAAGTTAATAATTTATTTTCCTTATTACCTTAACACTTCTTGCCCTAAACATGACTTTAATTATAGCTACAAAGCAGTGTGGATCTCGACTCGTGCCGTGTGTGTGCAAGTTTTGTTTATTTTAATCGAAAATAGAGGGCGTAAATCAAGTTAAATTAATTGCATTTGATTCGGTTAGCTATAAACATTATACTTTCACAAATTTCTTTCATTTGTTATTAAATTACTAACAACAACATTTTTACTTCCCTGTAACATCTTTTGATGTGTAATATTCTTTATTTAATATTTTACTTTCTTTAATATTTTTGATGTGTTTTAAACCTTTGAACTTTTTTATATCCTTTAATGCCTTTATTATGTGTAACGTTACATATTTAATGCGCGAGTCCTTATTAATTTAGTTAAGTTCCCTTTTATATTTATATTTATATTCATGCTTTCAAATCTTTATTTCCCTTTTTATGAGCTTTCTGATGTATTTTCTAATCTAAGTATTGTTTTTGAATTAAAATTAAGTTTTAATGTTTTGTAGAAATGTTTGTGTTGTTCGTCCAAAACTATGTTTTTAGTGAAAATGCATTTATTTTAAATATTAATAATAATAATAATAATAATAATAATAATAATAATAATAATAATAATAATAAATAATAATGATCATGAATGAATGTACAGCATTGAAACACAAGTCTTATTACACAGAACAAAGTTCTGATTGTGAGTAGGCCTATACGATAGCTTCACATTTATAAATACAGTACTGAGTCTCTAAAGTGTTACAGTAGGCCTACGTTTGATTTTGTTTAGGAAGATTATTGTAACCTACAACGGTCCGGGTCGCCACATGTTTGAACATTAATTACTATGTAAATTTGTCTTAAATTGTCTTAAAAGTGCTCAGATCAATCAATCAGTCAGTAAATCGTTCCTTTTGGCGCCATTCCAACAGTCGTTGCTAGTGGTGCCGTTCCAAACAAAAACAAAAAACAAAAAAAACAAAAAAACAAAAACAAAAAAACGATTATTAAAAAATGAAAATGAACTGACAAGTAAATGTGATTGTTTAATGTTCAAAGGAAATTTTTTCCAGAGCCTTGGTCCGGCAGTGATGGAAGCCTGGTCCCCCAGCTGTGTTTGCTACCTATCTTTTACTGGTAGGCCTAATATAAAAAAGACCTATCATGAAAGTTCGTCAAAGAAAAAAAAACCCCTACTGATTGATTAATTGAAATGATAACTTTATTAGTTTCTTTAATAATAGTTTGTGATTTGTTAGTAACAAAAAATAGGCCTATGTGTACGAGTATCTGCCAAAATATTTTTGAAGAATTGAAAATTTACAGATATTGATTATCCTGTGAATGTGGAGACTTTATAAGAGATAGTTCAACTTCAATTATATTACATTTCTATGAAAGCTCATTTAATTGACGTTGCAAAGACAGTACCTGAATAGGCCTCCATTTTGAAGTGTCAATAAAATTGACAACTGGCCAATCAGAACAGGGACAGAAACATGGGCTTGCGATCCTCAAAAAAAAAAAAAAAAAAAAGTATTGTCCCACTATGGACCTATGTCCCACAAACGCAATTCTTGTTTCGTACGTTTACAATATTGAAGAGACGGGCTTATCTGAAAGGTTCATTGCTAATTTTGTATTGTTAAAATTTACTTGAAACTGGCAGTACTAGTACGGTAGGGCTCAAATAACAAGTCTTGTGGATGGTATCATTTGCATTATTTAATTTTATTTACCAAATAACATGTTATAGGCTCATTCCACTCACCGTCGCACACTCACACACGTCCATCCATGAGAGCAATATTACAGTGTACATCAATGGCATTTTTGTCATTATGCAGATGCAACACTTATTAATATTACGTGAAGACGGTAGTAAGAATACTTTATCAAGCTTGGCACATTAGTGGAGTAAATATTGAAAATTGGTTCAGTTTAAAGTTCAAAGTGTATCTCCGAAAAATTCACAGAGGCACTCTCACAAATATCGTGTTGTCATTTTAGTATTTTTATTTATTAAATCAGCAAACACATAACGGCCATAGGCCACAGAAGTTGTTTGGCAATGCCATTTCAAAGTCAATGGTTGTAAGTTGAAACCTCAAGTTGAAAGTTTCATAGCAAAAATGAAGTCCTTTTCCAGTCAGTTATTATAGTTCTAAAAATGTTGTTTGGCAATATGTTTCAAAGTCATTGGTTGTTATTTCAAACAGTCTCTCAGGTCGAAAGCTTTTTACATATTTTAAACGAAGTTTCATTTTTTCCAACAAGCAAGCAAAGTTGTTTGACAATGACATTTCAAAGTCATTAGTTAAGTTGAACAGTCTCTAGTTGAAAGTTTCTCAATAGCGAAAATATTGTCCATTTTCCAATCAGTAAACACAATAATGGCCTAATAGTTGAAAGTTTCTCAATACAGAAAATAAAGTCCATTTTCCCATCAACGAACACATAATGCCCTAACCTCTTCATCTGATGTAGGCTTACAAAAGTTGTTTGGCAATGAAATTTGAAAGTAATTGGTTGGTTGAAAGTTAAAACAGTCTCAAGTTGAAAGTTTCTCAACATCATTAAAGTCCTTTTTTCCAATCAGCAAACATAATGGCATAATCTCTTCATTTGCGCTAAGCCTGCAAAAAGGCATTTGGTTCAAAGTCAATTGTTGTATGTTGAAAGTCTGAATTTGAAAGTTCGACAGTTTCTCAATAGCGAAAATAAAGTAATTTTTAATCAAAACAAACACATAACGGTCTTATTAAATTGCTTTATGTGCTATACAGTAAGTCTAGAAAATGTATTTGGCAATGATGTTTCAAGGTCATTTGTTAGTTGAAACAGCCTCTCAGGTTGAAACTTTTTAAATTTTCAAAGCAAGATTTTCTACATCTGCCATAGACCTAAAATTGTTAGCCAATGACATTTCAAAGTCATGGTTGTAAGTTGATACAGGCTCAGGTTAAAAGTTTCTCAAATTGTAAAGCAAAATTAATTTTTTTTTTCTCGTTTTTTTTTTTTTTTTTTTTTTTGCCTTCATTTTTTTTGTTTGCAGTCAAAACTCATTGCGTAATTAAACTCTTCATCTGCTACAGGTTTACAAAAGTTGTTTGTTAATGACGTTTCAAATTTACTGGTTTTAAGTCGAAGAAGCAGGTTGGAGGTTTCTCAGTTCGCAAAGCTAAGTTCTTCTGATATTGTAGCTGTTGAGCATTCGTTTCCATGTTCTGGTGGTTCAATGACATCCAGAGGTATAAAAAAAAATAATAAATCCGTATTGCTCTTTTACGCAAAATGAAAAAGATCCCCGAGCGGCAGTATACATTTCTGTTCTTGCCGTTTGTAAGTGTATATACTTCGTTATTCGCCAACTGCCGTATCCATCTGCAGTAGGCCTTCTAAAAGGTAGAAAGTTTAATACGTTGGCCAATTCTCTGAAAGACCTCATTATTTTTTATGTCTTCTTGTTTAGTTGCTTATACGGTTGTGCTGTGGAACAGCTTCTGTTTGGTGATTATTCAGTTGTCTGCAAAAATGACATAACCGTACTTGATTTAATTTGTTTTTCATACACACGTTTCGGTCTAAGTATGAGGTACTTTTAAATTAATTACATTACAATACATGTAATAATAGTAAAATTATTTACTAAATTGTGATTTATTTATTCATTAGTACATAATACTATGTAGTACGCAATACCGCCAGTTAAAATCCATTAGAATGCAATAATTTGACATCTAAATACATCTATACAAATAAAGTTGATTAGGCCTACTTACTTTAATATTTAAAAGACGATGATTGCTGGTGATGATTCCGATCCGTTAAAAAGGTTTGTCGGGAAATTGTCTGTATTATAGGGGAGCCTATACAAATCAACAGTCTGGGGCTCGTTGATGACGACGATCAGAAATCCCCTGCTGGCTGCAGTCCGATGTGGGCTTGGCTAGCCGCTACTAGGAATAGAAGAAGGGCGATATGACTAGCTGCATATTCTTCTATTACATAATATTAATATTGCAATTATCCTCAAATAATGTAGGCCAATACAACAATAATGTTGTATCAAAGACAAACTTGCGTCTACGGGGGTCCTGGCTAACGGTATTAAGACGTATTAATGACTATATTAATATAAACGGTTTGGCATTTCATACCTACAGTACAATTAAGGGCGACTTCAAACGTGAACTTCACCAATTACCATGATGAACTCCTTGAGTATTCAACGCTCACTGTACATAGCACCTGTCGGTAAAACACAAAATTGTTTGTGGAAATACAGGTGTAAAAACCTGGATACGTATGCGTGCTGACTTGCATGAAGGTCTACCATAATTTGTATGTATTTCATACCTACAATATATTTGTCTCTTATACACATCTAGATTTGTATAAGAGACAGGGCTTACAAAAGTTGTTTGGCA
>NW_022750285.1:112983-117422 GCF_011630105.1 Anneissia japonica
TAGGTACACTGACAATCTTCAATCTTGAAACCAAAAAACCCAGACCACATTTTCACATAACAATTTACACTTACATTGACTTACCGTAATATTTAAAAGACGATGATTGTTTTATTATCTTTCAATAAAAGATGATTTTGTCAGGTTCGTCAAATTGATAGTTTTTAGTTGTACTCCGCTACACACCACGCTGAAAACGTGCCTTTATGTGGCACTTTCAGTTAAGGGAGTACAAATCGACAGGCTGGGGGCTGACACGTATAGATGATGATGACGTTGATGATCCAGAAGGCCGAATTCCCCCTGAACGATGACCCCAGTCTGATGTTGGGCTGGTGATTTTTTTCAGTCTCTATAAAAAGAGAACATTGAAAAATCATTGGCTATAAAATAATTTGATAATGGACTCTTCGCTATTCCTATCCAATGATAATAATCATTAACAACATTTTCGCGTTCCATACCTCCAGTACGGTTCCGGATGATTTTACGAATTCTACCAACATGAACAAGGGCATAACAATAAAAGTTGTTGCTGAGATGAGCCAGCCAATGACGTGAGCCCATTCAGGGTAATCCCCGTTGTATGATGGCTTTTCCCAGTAAATTAAGCTGTACACCTGTACCACCTGTGGACGGAATACAAGGTAAAATAGTTTATATTTGGCGTAGGCTTTCTTAAAAACACTTTTTATCTAGGCCTAATATGATCATAATTGTATTTCTTTTTTTTTTCCACAACGGTAGTTGTTGGTTATAGAACAGCTAGAATGTAATTGAAATTGTAACAAAAATGTCTGAATCTTATAGGCATATAACTATCATTATTTTATCATTATAATCATCGTCATTGTTATCTTCATTACCAATGTTATTCAAATCAACATTCATTAACTTCCTTACTCATACTTACTATTTGTCTTAGGCCTAATTATCACAGTCATGATCAATATATCAAATACTGATGATAGGTCTATATATAATTAGTCAATATCGTAAAAATAATTGTATTGATAATATTCTTTTTGCCTAATTATAATATAATTATTTATTGTATAGTTTTAATAATTATTTCATCAATCATCATTATGTTTGTTAACATTATTATTATGTTAAGTTACGTGAATATAACTATGGAAAACGTAGTAAAACAAGAAAGGCAGAGGTTGTTATTACACCAGTCTTAACGAATTGCTGATCCATAAATAAATAACATCCAATCATAATTAGGAATTGATTTAAGACATGGGAAAACAATTATTCACTGCCAATAAAAAAAAAATGATTATGACGTCATACAATGAGTGCTAGTGGCGTCATAAAACACCAGCTGATCCGCCAATAGTAGAACATGTTCGAGTTCAGCCTTGATCGTCCAATCATTTCTCCGATATCGTTTTTGAATCGATCGTATCCGTACATCCACGAAATCACCAAACACTCCAGGGTGGCATAGGTAAGAATGTTGAAACCAGCCGCGTATGAATCTAAAAGTCCAATCCAGTATACCCCCGCCTGTAGTGCCAAGTTAAAAAGTAAATTCAAATTAACGGTAGTCAAGAGCCAACGAAAAGGACATTATTATATTGTGTATACAGAGAAATAATAATCCAAACAAACGACAGGCCATAAATATTATGCAAATTTACAAACTTTACTGTCGAAAATAAAATAAGCCCTACATCAGGGCATCTTAAAAAATGTATTATTTCAAAAATTTACATAATTTATTTTATTAGCCAATCATAATTCGCCAAACGACTGTAGGCCTATCGTCTGCCCTTCAGACGATATTTCTAATCATTTTTCATACCTCAGTTACGCAGATGGTGCTCGCTAGAAACATACTGCAACATGCAACTAAAAGCACCCATGCCTTCTTGATTCGAAGCTCCGGGAAAATATCAGTAATAAATGTCACAATGGTCTCCATAATGGTGAACTAAAACAACAATATAATAGACGAAAGATTAATTTGAGGTTCAGTGACGTCACGTATTTTGTGGGGCCCTGGCGCTGACTGTTATTGGGGGGCCTCACGCTTGCAACAAATTTGCAGGCGTAAGACTTTTGTTCTAAAAACCCCTCCCCTGGGGTGGGGTGTCCGGGCATCCCCCGAAATGTTTTTGTCCTAGATATCCGGAATTGTTTGCTACTTTTGGGTTGTATTCTTGTATCCACATTTTTTCATGAGAAATGCATATTTCTGTCATCCACGATCGAACCTATCCCACTGACATGAGCCGCGCGCGTGGCAGCTAGCAGTGTGTTCTTGATGCTATTGATGCAGCTACTGTAGTTTGATCTGATCTGATCGAAAAACAATAAGAGGAATATTTATTTTTTTACAGACAATTATCAGAATTTATCAACTAAAGAATACACGAGATATCATAACAAAATAAATGTAAAATTTTATGATAATAATGTAATTATGAAAGAGACATCAGAAAAAAAAATTGAATAGGCCTATCTAAACATTTTTACGTTGAAGCCGAGCTCTTAGTTAAAGATCCATGAATTCAATTTTGTTAACTACAATGTTGGGGCCCCTCGTATCTGGGGGAACTGGCGCTCCGACTCCCCGTCAGCGCCCGAGCGTGACGCCACTGTTGAGGTTAATCATTAATAATGGAGTCGGGTGTCAAGAGGGAGCATTCTATATTGTGTGGATTGGTGTGGAACGCGTGGCGTTAGATACATTAATTCCCACGGTTCACGTCAATCATCCACTACACTGTTAAACAACGTGTCAAATATAACAATACATTTGACAGTATAATTATTACTTGATTAAACAGTCAGAGCTTCATTAGAGGATGGATATTTGAAATCGACGCGTGAAAGGCATCATTAGTGGATGGACATTGGAATTCAATATTTTCCAATTGACCAATATGCACCAGGTGTTAACGCGGTAATCGCAGTTTCATTTAACATGTGATTAATACAGTTTTTGAATCATATTCATATCCACTTCATTCTTCAATTTACGCAAATTAAACATTTCAAAAATATGTTTTTTAAACATTCCTTACCTGGCTATCAAGTCCCAAAGACAGTAGCATTAGGAAGAACAGGACGGCCCATACCGGTGCAAAGGGCATTCTCCCAAGGACATCAGGGTAGGCGATGAAAGCAAGGCCAAAACCTGAATTATTATTGTTGAACAACGATAATTGCAATTATAAGATATGTTCGAAAAATAATTTTCAATATTTAAGTTAGATGTGAAATAGTCATAATTTATTATTCGTTCATTACTACAGTATGTTTGCTGTAACCTATCAGGTATTAAAGTATGACATGACATAACATCGAAAGTAGACCAGTAAACACTCCTCCCTTACACCATTTTTTGCAGACTACTCTATATAATGACTTGTATCTAAATCCAATGGGTGTTATAAACTCGGAGGGAAATCAAAATCATTTAAAAATCCCCATTTAAATACAAACAATATAAAAAATGATGAGTTATTAAAAATTTATTGAAAAATTATTAAAACTATTTAAATTAATTGATTACCGTACTCTGTACTTTGTATTAATTTTTAAATCTCGTAGGTTTCAATTAAATAATAGAACGATAGTAGTGCATTGTAGGTAGGCCTATCGTACTTACCCTGATCAACCACCTCACTGACGTCACGGCCGAGTTCGTGTGCCATAAAGCCCAGAATGGAGAAGATGACGAATCCAGCAAATACACTAGTCACACAATTGGCGATTGCAATTAAAATCGCGTCGCTATCAAAAGAAAAATAATCTACAGTAACATTTATAAACTCGTCATCCATAGTTTGCCGCAATGATCGAGGGTTGAGAGTGACAGACAGGTGACCACCAAACTATTTCAGCATTTAATTTCCTACATTAAGTTCATTTCTATTTACCGTGTAATAGCAGATAAATGCGATCAATTTTGGGTCACTTTGGAAAGTTAAAAGATCGTTAGGCCCTATTATTTTAGTATGACTGTATTATTTAATAGTTTATACACATAGATTTCAAAATAAGGAAGTGGCTATTGTTATTTCTACACAAGTTTTAAACAGATACTGAATTCGGATTGGATGTTATTGTATGTAAAAATGGATTAGTACAATAACACCCAATCAGAGTAAAGCCGTCACTTACAAGCAGCAGTTGTTGTGGAACCGGTTGTAAGAGGACAATGTAAGTAGACCACCCCAGGATGCGCTAAGGGAGAAGAAGATTTGCACGGCAGCATCCATCCATACCTGTCAATGAATGAATGAATCAATCAAACAATCAATTAAACAAACAAGCAGTATTGAGGTGTAGTACATTTAAAGTGTAATTGCAATGATATTAAGATGATGATGATTAAGATGGCACCTATGGATGGCCGGAACTCTCAGACTTAAATTTGAATATAATTTTTTTTCTCCACTTGAATATATATATATATATAT
>NW_022750285.1:117775-145776 GCF_011630105.1 Anneissia japonica
CTAGGTAAGGAAAGGTTGCTGTGAAATATACCACCTGAAAAAGAAAGCAGTTTTGACGTCTATATAACGTTAATTAGGTAGTTTTCGCCGCACGACGTTAACCTTAACTTTAACCTTAGTACCCAACATGCAACGCGATAGCTCCGCCCCTTTTGTAAACAAACTGAAATACGCACGCGAAAAAACCCGTAACTAACGGACGTCACGTAAAATACTGAAATTAACGTACTCCGCAACGCAAGATGAATAAATTATGACGTCATTCGTTAACGTTAAGGTTAACGTCGTGCGGCGAAAACTATCTATTATCAACAATATATTATCTCTTTTTAACATCAAGAATAAACATTCATTAAGATATAGTACACCTTTAATTGACATTTTCGGAATGCCAATCAAACTAAAATGCTGACCAATCAGACCAGGAATACATGCATGCGTTGGACCGTAGCAACAATATCCAAGGGGTGAGGCTTAGCAAAAAGCCTCATTAATTAATTAACAAATCAATAATATTAATGTTAAAGTACTTTAAAACACAATCTTACTTTGCCAGATGATTTGATGCCATTTTTACAGCAAAAGAAAACGATAACCCAGGCAACAGCCAAGCAGCCTAACAGAAGCCAGACGATCGAACCAGTCTCGTTCATGCTAGAAGCTTCGTGCAAAACAGCATTCCTACAAATATATATATATATATATATATATATATATATATATATATGTAATGTATAAATAATATATAAATGAATATACAAATGAGATAAAGATAGATGAAGGCCCATTTTTTGTTATAAATTTTTTTGGAGAAATCAAATTTATGCATTAAAATGCTGTTGTGACAGAAAGTATTATTTTCATATTTAAAATATTTCAATTTATGAAAAGGCACAAATGGCAGAAACAGAAATTGTATGTGATGTAGGTCCTAAATGAAAATTCATTAAAATTAAAATGTTAAATTGATTGTGAAAAACATATATAAAAAAAAAAGACAATTAAAAATCTTTACCTGAAATACTCTTCGCTTGGTAATTTTCTGAGTGCTTTGAATGGATCCGTATAATTTGACAAGTCCGTTACTCCAGTCGTTTCGTTGTATTCCACACGATAATACTCTTTAAGGTCCTCGGAAAGACTGGACACATCAACGCACGTGTTGTTATCGGTCATGATGCTATGACCAGTGCGTAAGCAGTCTTCATAGAGACCGTAGCACATGTCAGTGTTCCACTTGTGACCGCAGCCAATCCACGGCAGCGTGTTGGTGAATGAAGAAATTGTGTAATATATTGTATAAGTAAGAATGACGTTGTAGTAGACACCAATAAAGATTGACACCAGCACCATTCCATAACCAATGCCTTGAAAGTAAAATAAAACCCAAATTACAATTTAAAAAAAAACAAAAACAAAAACAAAAACAAAAGAGAGAAAAAAAAAACAACATACGAAAAAAAGAGAAAAAAACGAACCATCACAAGACATAAAAAAAAATCTTGCGCAGTTTTTTGTTTAATTTATTTATTTTCTCATCCGTTTAATTATTTTACTATTCGAATTTTCTTCGAGCAAACCTAACGGTAGTCACGCCTGCCTTTCGCCACCATTCATAACCTGCACAAAGATGCGCAGCAACGAAATGGATAACGAAACATGTCTCATTAAAAATTAAAATAAATAAAAACGAACAAAATAAAATTAAATACACTGTTAACATTGTTATTTCATTACCAATGCTTTGAATATAACCTTTGACAAATAACACAACTTTCGAACAATCTCTAGCTTTAAATCTTATTCTTTAGATGTGAATGTATCAATTCATTCATCATATGTATTTTGTTTTTAAATATTTTTTGGAAATGGATGAGCTTACAGTGGCATTTGTTCTCTGTCCAAACACGGAGATGTAGACCAGCGAAAAGCATAATGCAAAAATATATTAGAATTCTCATTTAAACATTAGAATAAGAATAAAACGAACAAAAGAAAATAATGAACAACATTGTTATACGTACTTACCTCGGAACATTGGTGCTATCTTCCATGACCCGGCAGGACCAGACCTGGAGAACTGCCCGATACACAATTCCAAACAGAACATCGGGAGTCCAGCTACGAACAACATGATCGCATATGGGATCAAAAATGCTCCTAATTTAACACAAAAAATAGTTCTTTGAAATACTATACTTGCTGTCAATCCGCCGATCGATCAATCAAGAGATCGATAAATCATTCAATATATAATCAATCAATTAATGAACCAGCCTATATCAACCAACCAAGTGCAGTCATCAACCAATCAGTTATTAAATTAGTCAATTCTAAACGTAATTTAGTTTTAATGTTCAAGGTTGAGAAATAATACTATCATGTAGATTATCTAGGTTTTTGCATTTGTTTTTTTTATGCCCAATTTCTTTTTCGTGTAGGGCCTAAATGTAATAAAATAAAATAAATAAAAACTTAATCATAATAATTATGCATTCAAACTGAAATTAAAGTTTTCAAACACATCAATACAGTTCAATTAAAATTTATCGAAATTTTTTTTTATAAAAAAATATGCCTGATATTGGGTATAATATTGTCAATTATCTTACCTCCACCGTTTTCATAGCATAAATATGGAAACCTCCAGACATTGCCTAAACCGACAGCATAGCCCAAGCATGACAGAAGGAAGGCCGTTTTGCTTTCCCAAGTTCCCCGATCCCCCGAAGATGAAGATCCGGATGACAATCCACTCTCTACGTCATCGCTAACTTTGGACACATTGGTGGCACCGCCTACCTCTTGTCCATTGGCACTCTTGGCTACATGAGATCCATTGGCACTATTTCTTTCCTTAGACATATCGGGGGTAAAGACGCCCGTGTATGCGCCTATTTTAGTGTCAATATCTACTTTAGGCATATCGACACTTTTGCCTACATTATTAGGTCCATTGGCGCTGCTGACCATATCTGACACCACTTGTGAACTTGGCACTGTGATGTCAGTGGAACTATGAGAAACAGATTCGTCCTCACGTTCGAACTTCAACGACGTGTGGACACCTTCAGTAGCCTGAATTTAGAAAATAAAATAATATACAAAGCATGGTTATGGTTATTTATAATAAGGTACGGTATGTAGGCCTATAAAGCTTAGATTTCTGTAGAAAAAGATTCCAATAAAACAAAAACAAAAATATATAAACTTAATAAAGTCATATTAATGCCTTAACAAAGGTGTTCTGAATTAAAACATTAAAATCACCAAACTAATTACCGGCATTCTTCTTTTCTTTTTTTAACTTCCTCCACATCCACACTAGGCCTACAGGTCGTGAGAAAAAGTTATGCTGTCACAGGAACTGTACCCAGGACCCTGGCAAGCATCTTAACCACTAAGCTATTCAACTCCAATTTAATTGCTTAAATACATTTATGTTACTAGGCTTATTGCACTGGGTCGATAGTAGGCCTACGAATGCATCCTCTATCCCTTAGGTATAACTGAAACCATTATTACTAGTTACAATTGAATAAGAACTAGGCCTATTTCTTACCATTTCAATAACAATTAACATTTCAGTCTATGCTAGGCTGTGTCAAGATAATAATACTTGAAAGAAAGAGACGGGAAGGCATTGTTAAAAGCCAACGGACGCAGAATTGTTTAAAAAAAACTATATAAAATGAATTTAACAATTTCATAATAAATATAATAGCGAAATTATCACATAATTATTTGGTGAGATTACAATTGGTATTTTGAACATAAACAGTTGCGTAGTAAAAGACAGTTCATTCTGTTGCCTCACATGCTGAGGTATTATAAATCGATTACTGATAAACGCCCTCTCAAACACGACACATCTCCAAACAAAATCCATTGACTGACAAAAATTTTACTCCATATCTTTACTGTGCTTAAGTTCATTTAAAAATGTAGCTTACCGGTCCAACTCGTCTACTATATTTAAATATTTTCCAACAAGACATTAAAAAATAAGGACTAACAACAATTTAGCGTAAATCTATATCTTAGGTAAGTATTACAGGGTAGTATAATACTCTTTCTATGGAATAAAGAGATCAGCGAATTGCCATCTTTATGTAAACGAACTTGTATGCTGTGGCTGAAGTTTCTACTCTGCGCGAACGCAGCAAGTACTTGTACCAAAGAACTTAAATAGCAGAAAAATGAGCTACTCCGCATATTTGCATTAAAAACGATGGAACATTCGCCCTCCTGCGGTTGCAGTAAAATTTGAACATTACTAAGTGGAGAAACTAAAGGAAACAAGCAAACAAGAGCAGCGCCTTTATTATTTTTATTTAGCGCCGCAGCGCGGTTGCAGTAAAATTGCTCTCCGTGTACCCACAATGCCTTTTGAACGGATACAAACTTTTCTCAATGTAAAGCTCTAAAAACACGCTTAAAAATGTAGTAAAATTCTGGTTTACCGGTTCAATGCGTCTACTAGGCCTATATTTCCAATATTTCCCAAGACATAATTAAAAAGTAAGGGCTAAAAACAATTTATCAAAATCTTTGCAGAGGAGTTTTCATGAAACAAAAAGACAAGCGAAATGCGCATTATTTACCACAGCAATACGAATAGTCCACCGGAAATACGGATTTGACTGGACAAAATTGCAACAAAACGTTTTATGGTCTAAATATAAACTTAATTATATGTAAAACAACATACTGAAAGTTTACCAAAATAGGACTTATATAAAGGTGTTTTTTATAACCAAAAGTTCAGCACTATTTGAAAGTAGACTTTTACACGGTACGTACTGCGGTTTTCAAACTTTTCTTGATTATGATTGGTCAACATTTAGGTCAACGTAGGTCATATCTGTTTGTTGCCGGAAGAGTGAGAACCGCGTGCGAGCTTGGCGATCGCGAGGTTTGGTGTGCGAATCACAGATATATTTCTTCCGGTTTACAGGAATTACAGAGCTATATTGGAAATTAATTGGAATCATACCAGAGTTAGTTCATGTATGACCCTGACAAATTTTGTTGTAAAGTCTAGGCCTGAGGCCTTGTAATAACATCTCATTTTTTAGGCCCTAGCTTAGGCATTGCTTTCTTGCTTCCCGGTTCAGTCTCGCGCACACCTTGAAGTGCGTCACTTTCCCCGCATCGCAACGTTTTCTCGGCGGCCAACGGACGCATGAACATAATATAGAAAATCTTAGTAACGTAGGCCTGGGGCTATTTTCAATGTAATCTCATCAGTATCTAAGTGTAGAATGGAACCAGAAATGCATCGACCTACTGATGTAGAACTACTACTTTATTTATTGTCGAGTACCGTTTTTTTTTTGTTTTTTTTCTTCATTGTACAGTATCGCAAAAACTAGAGCAGTCTCAAAATCAAAAATCTTTCAACTTATATTTTGACGCCTTTTGAATTTATTTTTAGGATTCAAATCTGTATCATAACATAGGGCCTGCTAATTATTGAGTCGTTTACTCTATTCACGATACATGCATCCAAACAAAAACACTATTAAACAAACGGCGGTCTGACTGAGATTATAGTACACAGCATGCAGGCACGCAAATTGAAGACAATAGCCAAAATTGTAACAAATTACCGTATTTTATTTTAAAAATATTTTGTTTCGATGTTTTGACTCGAATGTTCTGATTTTTAAAGTATTTAATTTTAACACTTAAGACTTTCTGTATAACCTTTTGGAGACCCAGATGTGATCAGACGACCCTCAAAAATTCACTCACGGCCCAAACTTGGGTTACGACCCATGGGTTGCCAATCGTAGAATTAATAAATTAATAGTATATTATAGATTTTATTAGACCGCATGTCATGCATGCATAATGATATGCCAAATAAATATTAATAACATTTCAGTTCCTTAACCTTTTTATTTGTCAATTATAAGTGTTGGACATCAACCATCTATAATTTCATTTTTTTTACTTGCCTGCCTACCTCCTCCCCCCACTCCCCACCACCCACCACCATTGCTAACCATATTAAAGTTCATTCAGTAAAATTCAGTCATGCTATCGGTATTCCTTTGAGTTATAATCAGCTGGTACACTGAGTAAAAACAAACAAGATTCTTTCTCCAGATATTCGATCAATAGCAGTAGCCAATTTAGGGGGTGGGGGCCTTTTTAAAATTTCAAAAAATATTGAGAAAAAAATAATATATTCAAATTTTTGTCTACAGGTGCAGTAAGCATACATTTTCTTAGCTCTACTTCAGCCGCACGTGGTTGGGACTGAGGTAAAAAAGAAATATCGAATAGTACCTAGATGGGAAGACACTTTTATATACAGTAGTAAAATTCATCATCATCACATCACCAGGCAAAATAAAGCGTCAACAAATTTCTCATGATCTCTTATTAACGATTTTCGGCAACCATAGAGATCTAATTAATACTGTACATGTGATGTAAAAATAATCATCATTGATCGTATGTTTCTTTGTTGTTTATGTACTTTTGTTGCCATGAGAAAAACTAATTTCATATTTTAATTTGACAATAAAGCTATCTTGTATCTAATATGAATCGCTGGGATAGAAATATAATAACATAATTGTCTTCAATTTATCTACTTTACCTACTTCATGAGCCGAAAACCAATTTATCTTTACACACTTTTTATCATACTTGTATAATAGAGGCACGCACTCGAGTCATGTATTACAGTTAATTCAGATGTTTGTGGACAGAAAACACCGGTATCTTGTTATAAAATAAGATGTTATCTGCCTGTAAAGTGGTCTTTCGTTAATATCTGGTCATTTATGCAGTTCAATTCTACAATTTCCAGGTATATTCTTGACTTCCTTAGGAACGTGATGGGGACCACCCCCTTAAAATAGTTGGGGTACGTGTCGCCTGTCACCCCCGTCCATGCTATTCACCAGAAGACAAGGCATTATACAGGCATTATACAGTAATTCGGCACCAAATCCTGAATTTACGTGATTTCCAACATTTTTTTTTATATGAAGAGAGTAGAATAGTAGGCCTATTTCAAATAAATCAATTATCAGTCATTATTATACTTTTTAAAATATCAACAATTATTTTACACTATTTGCAAAAACATTTGGTTTATTGTATTAGCTATAAAATTTAATTGGTGTTTTTAGGTAAGAAAATATAATAATAGGCCTATTCCTATATAGGGCCTATTGATAAGATCACATACTTTTTTTCCGACTCCTGAGTCTCAGCTGGGTCGGCACACACTGGGCAGGCCTCACAGGGCGTAATAGCCCAGTGAAATAGTTCAGTTTTCTTTGCTATAAAAATCACCTTTCCCGTGGGTATATTTTGGTAAACTTTTTGTATGTTGTAGATATAAAATTTAACTATATATATTCATAAAAAAACGTTTTTTTGCAATTATGTCCAACTTTGGTGCTTCAAATCCGTATTTCTGGTGGACTAGAAACCAGTCATGGTTACCAATGTAAACAAACATGTCATACGCATGCGAACGTTTCTATTCGCTGCGCACGCACCTTTCACGACTGGGCGTCTTCTCACACACTTATAATACACGCATCATTCAATGAGACTAAATTTTCAAGATGTTTGAAAAGTTCTAGAAACAAGCTTAAATTCAGTAAAAAGTTCAGCTTACCGGTCCAACGCGTTTACTGTATTTCCAAATTTTCCAAGACATGTTAAATAATGAGTACTAAAAATGATATATCCTAAATTTTACCGAAGTATTGCAGTAGTAAATATTTACTCTTTCTATGAAAAAAGTAAATCCGTGAATTGCGCATTATTACCATAGCAATACGAACCACAGTCGTGGTTACTAAAGTATACAAACATATACGCATGCGCAAGTCCCTATTTCCTACTCACTTGCGTTTTAGCTACTAGGCCCGGGCTGCTGAGAGAACTCATCTCCTGAGCGCGCCTCTCGCGCACCTATACGCATGTAGTAACAACATTCATTGAGGCTAAATTTTCACTATGTCTAAAAAGTTCTAAAAACAAATCTAAATTTAGTAAAAAAATTTAGCTTACCGGTCCAACGCGTCTACTGTATTTCCAAATTTTCCAAGACATGTTGTAAAATGAGTACTAAAAGTGATATATCGTAAATTTACCGAAATTTCAGTAGTGAATATTCTTTTTCTCTCAATGAACAAAATAGTGTTGCGAATTGAGCATCATTTACCATGGCAATATCTACTACGGTCATGGTTACTAATGTAAACGAACATACAACGCATGCGCTAATTTATATTTGCTGCGTGCGCAACTCTAGTACACCTGCATTTAGGCCTACAGTACTTACTTTTTAGAGGCGTCAACATAATAAAACCTATGATGGCAGCCATTTTTAAATTTATGATGGCTGCCGTCATTGTCGAAAATTAAATGCTCCACAGTATAATTCCATTTCTTCTCGTTGAAAAATAGTAAAATTGATGTTTAACCTGTGTTATTGGGTTTCTGAGTCGAATAATCATAGTTTCTTTAAGCTAGGATGGCAGCCATTTTAAATTCAAGATGGCCGCCACATAAATCGTCGAAAAGCAAATATTTTGGTATATAAATCCATTTCTCTTCGATCAAAAATGGTAAATTTGGTGTCTAATCATATATTAATCGGTTCTCTGAGTCCAATGGATATAGTTTCAAAAATCTAGGATGTCAGCCATTTTGAAATTGAAGATGGCCACCACAAAAATCGTTGAAAATATTGGTATATATCCACTTCTCCACAATAAAAAAATTGTAAATTGGGTGTGCAATCATGTTATTGGGCTCTCTGAGTCTAACAAACATAGTTTCTTTAAGTTAGGATGGCAGCCATGTTAAAATTCAAGATGGCCGCCACATAAATCGTAGAAAAGCAAATATTTTGATATATAATTCCATTTCTCTTCGATCAAAAATGGTAAATTTGGTGTCTAACCATATATTAATCGGCTCTCTTAGTCTAATAAACATAGTTTCAAAAGGGTAGAATGTCAGCCAATTTGAAATGCAAATTGGCCGTCACAAAAATCGTCAAAATTCAAATATTTTGGTATAATAATTCCACTTCTCCTCGATCAGAAATGGTAAGCCTAAAGTTGTCAAAGCAGATGTTATTGGGCCATCCGAGTCCAATAAACATAGTTTCAAAAAGCTATTTCCCAAAAAAAATTAAAATTTAAAAAAAATGAAGTTTTACGGCAGCCATTTTGAATTTCAAAATGGCTGTCATCCTACCATTTTGAAACATTCTCACTGAATTAAGTGACGTACCCAATAACATATAGTTAGACACCAGATTTACCATTTTTGATCGTGGAGGAGAGGTGGAATTATATACCAAAAATTTTCAACGATTTTTGTGGTGGCCATCTTGAATATCCGATTGACTGACATCCTATGTATTTGAAACTATGGCCAATGGACTGAGACAGCCGATTAATATATACGATATTTTGCGAGTCCTGCATTCTAAAGCTTGATTTGAAATTATGATTTACCACTTTATTATATTGTGGCGGTTGATAGCTAATTTTTGTTGTACAGTGTTTTCTTTCAAAAAACTGTGTCTTGTTGGCCTGAGCTCTACACAGGGCAATATTCTACTTTTTTAACATGCTAAGAAATTCACATCATATAAATGCATTTTTGGGTTTGTACCGGGGTCTACAATGCAAGAAGCAGGAACGTTACCGCTCGTTCAATCTCAAATAATGTAAAAGAATACGTTAGACACAATTTAAGAATAAAAACCCCGTACACATCCAATTCACGTTCTTTCGTCAATAATTGTTATTTTCTTTACAACTTGAACATTGTATAACATACCGGTACATAACACATACAAGGGTATCGTTCAATTGCCGACGTTTCGTCTCCAAAAAAATTATCAAAACTAATTAATTTAACATAATACAGAAATATAAAGTGTACAACTACTTTCAACAATGTCACATTACTAATCCGTAATAACGAATTAGTAATTCGTTATTACGGATTCCTAATTCGTAATTACAGATTACTAATCCGTAATAACGAATTCGTTAATTCGTAATTACGGATTAATAATTAATCGTAATTACGAATTAGTAATCCGTAATAACGAATTACTAATTCGTTATTACGGATTAGTAATCCGTAATTACGAATTAGTATTTCGTTATTACGGATTACTGAACATATACTTTATTGGCACTAATGGGCTTTCGTAAATAAGCCCTCTGACTGACTATGATTTCATTAATGATAATGAGTAATGGTAATAACAAATTATTAAACTATTGTAGCCAAAAGGAGGCCAAGTGGAGCACCTTATTCAAAAATAAAGTATCCGGGAATGAAAATTAAAATCGTGTACATTACACCGAAACTCCGCAACGCTCGAGTTTCAAACATATGGTAACTAGCTGTACTGAACTTTCTGAGTAAATTGAGGGCGCAATTGCAAACGATGGTGCTTAGCGAAATTTGATTGGCTAAATCTATGGCAGCCATCTTGGATGGTGCACACACACAGTTCTGCGTATTTCGAACATCGAATACATTGCGGTTAGCGCTCTAGTATTCTTATTATATCTCTATGCAGCATACACGCAAAGATCGTACGCGGCGCTATTTACACGATCTTTTGTTACTTTTTCGCCAGTGACGTCATGGTTAAATCGTATATAATCGCCTATAACTTCATTTAAAAAAAAGCCAAAAAACGATTTTAAGGTTGATTCTATTATTAATGGCATATCAAAAACCCTCTATAGAACAAAAAATCATTTTGCTAGTTCTCTTTTAAGGTATGCTGATCTTGGTACACACGCGTATCGAAAGTGTGGTGTAGGCCCTATTGGCCTATACTGTCATTGGAGGACTCAGTGATATAGAAAAAGAGCCATTCGCCTCAACACCATTATCCACACACACCATGGGAGCAGCACTGGAGTAGCAAATTGATAAATAATTATTTGTATTTTCCTCCTCTTCCCAACCTCCATTCTTTTAATTAGCCCTTATTCACGTCCACACACCACCTGAGCAGAAACATTCTGAATTTATAATTATATCCGAGTGCCAGATTCAAGGGGAACCCCAACCGGCCAGCAACCCACGTCCTCTGGATTCACCAGCCCCTGATTGCATAAGATAGTTCTTTACCCTATATTATGTTGATCTCTTTATTATAATTTTTACAATTCATGTCATTTTCCCTTTACTTTCAAGGGTTACTAACTTAATCATAAGGAAAGTATACATGTAATGTATTTTCTTATTGAAAAATATATTATTTAAAGACATTGTGTTCCATATTGTTGTAGTGATATTTGTTTTTCCATGAATTTACATAATGGTGTCTGAATTTTGCATAAATTTCATGGTCCTATATATATATATATATATATATATATATATATTTATGAAAAGGAAAATTAATTTTGTATACAGGTACTTATAAAAATCAGCGATTGTACAATTTTTGTATATTCTTTGTACTGTTTTTCTTCTTCCTGTCCATCTTGATTGTTGTTTATGGTTTTGTGCAGGATTCTTTCTTAAAAATGAAACAAGTTTAAAAAAGATAGTCATCTTTATACAAAATGCTGTAAATATACACGACATTAATAATAAATAGGACATTTTGCATCTGGTATACCATAATTCGTATTTATTGTAATGGGTAGTTTATGTATTATTTATTAAATCTACAGAACAGAATATGAAAAACATGTATGCACTTGTATGTCTGTGTATTCACAAGCAAGAAACAAGAACCAATATCTTTAACTGCTAGAATACAAACATGTCATTGAGGAATGAATGAGTTATGGTTGTGCACCTTATAATAAATTAACAGTTATTTACAAGTTTTACTGGAAGTGCAAACTGCAGTTATTTACTTCACAACACAATGTTTCATTTTATTTATTTTTTTTTTTGTCTAACTGAATTCACAAAAAAAAAAAAAACATTTTTTATATTCATATTATATACATACACACATACAAATAGATACTTTGCCAACCTGCTATTAATTTGGAAATCATTTTTATTATGAATTCCATGACCTAACGACGCATGCAATTTAGTAACTTTGGCAACAAAACAAAATACAAGCAACTCAGTGGTATATATCGTTTTTAGACAAACATAAACAATAATATATACTGTACTTTTCTAAAAGATATGAATATTCAAAAGATACATGTTTTATGTATTTTTTGGTAATGTTAATTTAGAAAAAAATTAAAACAGATTTCCTATATTTAGTGTAAAAAAATCAAATTATGTGAATATACTGAGAGTTTAATGACTGAAATTTGAATATTATTACATTTACATACAATAAAAATAATTAATAACAATAACTAATAGTACTAAATATAATAATTATAACATGATGTTGAGTAAAAGAATAAATAATCACAATACATTTGTGTGCTAACAACTTTGATCCAGTAAAGTTTTTTTTTTTCCAGGTGCTAGAAGTAATTTCCATATTTTTCTGTAATTGACTTACCCCACCTACAGTATATGAGGCTTGCATCGATTAGCCAGTTATGCAGGTATATTTAATGGAAGAACATTTAATTAAACTTAAAAAGGCATGTTTATTACTAATAAATGTTTATACAATTTTAAAAATTCATGATAAAATTAGTAACTTTTCAATAGTTTTAAATTTATAAAACAAATCAAGGGGTAATCTTTATACAGTAATTTTAAAACTAATTTTAAAATGCAGATTTTTGCATAGAAGTGGAATGTTAAAATATGATTTTTATAATTTAAGATTTTAAAATGAATACAAATATTAGATATTGATATTCCTTCAAACCAAAAATATTATGGCCAGTCTAGAGAGCTCACAGAGTTCTCCATAACAGCTATTCAAGTGGATTGCTAACACAAAAAGCATGGATGGGTTATGAGTAATACCCCTTTCAGACCAGCATTGCATTGTGATCGGTTGTAGCAATTGTGACAGCAAATCACAAAGTAAATTTGTGTGTGAAAGCTCACCAATAGTAGTCGATAAGTAATCGTTATCGCAATTGTAACCCATTGCAACCGGTGCTACAATCAATCACAATGAATTCCACAGGCACTGTTTGGCTGAGATCAGTAAACATAGACCTAGCTTAGAATATATAAGTTTTTTTCATGTTGTCTGATTGCGATTGAGAGTAATCAGTTTACCACCGATTACATCGCAACCGATCAGAACAGTGTGTAGTCTGAATAGGGTATTGGAAGTAGGAAACTATATTTTTTTCTTGAGAGTAAAGTACGATATTTGTCATGTCAAGGCACATATCTCTCCTTTGTATTTGCAATATTTAAGTACTCTTTAATTTACTTATTTATCTACGGTTTACATATTTGTCTTGACTCTGCGTACAAAATACAATTATTAATATGCAGCTTTGATTTAATGAATGGGGAAATATTAGTATTACTGTACTATTATGCATTACTGTACACAGTATATATATTTAAGACTAACATTATATTATTATTAACATAAGCAAATTACTTATAAAATAACATTTCTTGTGCTACTTCAAATTCCAGTCAATAATACAAAATAACTAAACCCAATATAATTTCCACTTTGTAGCTGTCAACACCATGTTGGCAAAGAAGCCTAAATAGCTTAAGGTCAACTCAGACAGTGTCGTACGACACAGGCCAACACGATTTGTCGCGTCAGGTTTGTGCTGAATGCAGACACGATGGTTTGCGTCGGGAGCTGTCCCTTCTTAGAATATTAAACATAAACATTTAATATTTCTTACAACAGTTTAAGACTGTCCCAGACGACAAATCGTCATATGACGCTGTCTGAGTTGGCCTTTATGATCACTTCAAGAGGTAAGTCAGTGGTAGTTAACTATTATTACAAATATCCATTATTGTACATTTTGTGCTTGGTACATTTGCACCTTCAATAATTTATTTGAAATTTTCGAATTTAATTGTTATTTCCAATTTGGGAGAAGCCACTTCTAGATGATCTGGTTAAATGAGATTTCTTACCATATCTAAATTTCTTGTTGCTGTACACTGGGATACCCATCACTGGGGGCGTGTTTCTGCTGAATAACGCCAAAAACATGTGTTTTTAATAAACGGTTAAATTCCTTCTGAACGCGTTTCTAGAGAAAAAGCAACTAACAAAAAACATGGTAATGCGAGCATTGGCAGGTGGGCGGAGCTTAAATGACGGTCACCAACGAAGTTGAAGCTGACCTTACTTCTTACGAACTACAGCGCATGGTGCGAAAGAATTTAACAACACACCACAAAAGTATGAAAAAAGTATGGTATGATCTTCAAACATGTCATCATATTGGTTTAATTTTTTTCTTCGCCCTGAATTTCCCGCGGGCGAGCGATCAAACCAACGAAGAGGTCAAATGTGATGAATTTATTTATGGGCTAGTTTCCGGGAGACTGTCGGAACTGAAGGGAGACTAGAAAACCCTGTATTACCAATTTTAGTAACACGATCTCCTGTTTTCAACTTGTGAAAAAAAAAAAAAAAAATCAGCCAGAACATTTAGAGGTTTGGCATAAGTCTGACAAGCTGAAAGGTAGGAAACACCTTTTCTGATACATATCACTGTACACTGTGCAGGTTTTTGCATGATTTCCAACACTTCGGTGGAGAATCTTAGGCCACACGGATTTTATAACTTTGTTGAGTTGCGTTGTTTTGCCTTGGAAAGTAAACAAGCAATACTCAACAAACATCAAGCTTCACAGGAGTGGCAAGTTTTCGTAAATTCTTTTCTTATTTTTAAAATTGTATAAATTCGTAACAAGTCTTAATTGTTATTACATATATATTTACACACAAGATAATAATATTAGACAATTGCGTAATCATTAGCCTGTTGAATAGAAGGTGCTTCTTGTAGTGCTACCAACGTACTGTATACAGTCTGAAACGAGGGGCGATCTGATGCTTCAGCAGCCCAGCAGTTTTTCATGATTTCGTACACATCTTTCGGTGTATCTTTTGAACACCCTAAACGATAGCCTTGCCGCACTTTCATAAATACCTCCTCGTGTGACATTCCATTGTATGGTTTCAAGGCATTTGTGAAAATTTCCCAAAGAAGGATTCCAAAGGACCACACATCCGATTGATACGTGAATTGGTAATCCCACAATGCCTCGGGAGAAGTCCATCGAATTGGAATTTTTTCATCTTTATGTCCAAGGTAATATTCACGCGATCCAAGATGTCGAGCCAAACCAAAATCTGATATTTTCACTTCCAACATACTATTGACAAGGCAATTCCGTGTTGCAACATCACGATGGACGAATCGCAGCTCGGTAAGGTATGCCATACCAGCAGCGACTTGTTTCGCCATTTTTAGTTTGGTCCGCATGTCTAGCACCATTCCATTTTTATTACTACCCTCATAAATTCTTTCGGGGCTTCGACGTCGCAAAAAATGCTGCAGATCGCCATGGCCCATGTACTCCAATATGATAGATAGCGGTTTCCCTACAAAGCAGACACCAAGTAGTTTTACAATATTTTGATGGTTGAAACGGGTTATGACTTCCGCTTCGCGATTGAAATATCTCATAGTGTCAGCATCAGCATCATCTTTTAGCATCTTCACTGCGACAATTGTCTCTTTCTCATCAGGGACCAGATGCGGCACTCTGGCCTGGAACACCCGGCCAAACGCCCCTTCACCAATATCTTTAATATAAATTACATCGTTACGTGGGTATTCAAATGTTTCTAAACGAGGGTTAAAGCTCTGGTAGAAGTCTTTTCCATACATAGGGTTGAGCGGAATCTCGGATGTGTTTAGGTTGGTCGGGAAGGGGTAAAGTTTATCGAGCTTTTTGTTGCGTCTGACATGCAATATTCCTGTGAGGGAAATGATCATGATCACTATAATGACAAGAGATGTGCAACATATGATGACAATCCAGCTGATGTCAAAGGGCAATTTCTTTGTTGGTTGTGGAAGCGGTAACCGAGTAGCTGAAACATCTGCATCTATAGGATAATTTAAAAGAAAGTATTTTTTTCGTAACAATCGTTAACAGTAGCAGATAATGCTATCATCACATAACTATTACCCTGTCTCTTATACACATCTAGAGAGAAGGGCACTCTAAACTGTGAACCCAGAGCGTCAAGTTTCTTTATCTTACATGTTTATTCTTAGAGATTCCTTCATTCTTTCGTAATCTTACAATATGTAGCATTGTCGTGTCATGCTCTCTATTGTCAACGGACGTTAGTTACCGTTTATTAAGCCTGAATGACTTTATAGGCTTTCTGGAATAGGCATTTTAAAATTTAATGTTTTACCATCAAAATGTACTAAAAACACAAAAGCTCGCATTATATTAGTCATCGCACACATTTAATCATCAATTAAAATTTACAAAGAAAAACTAAGATACAACATCTTAATAATTACGTTAGAAATTGGGATCAATGGTTTGTCAGTGAAGAAAACGGCATCCGGTTGAACGCTTTTTGCCACAATAGCAACCGAGTATTATCACGTGGTATCGTGACGTAACACTGTGTATATATACTCAGCTAAATGAAGAGTATTCCGGGTTTCAGTTAGTAATCAACATATTAGGGAGGTTTCGCAAGCCTACATAAAACGATAACAAATATGGTATGTCATCATTTAATTTAGTCAATCTATCTCATACAATAGTGTATCTAACACAACGTAGCAATCCATGACTTTCAAATAAATCAACAACAATATACAGCTTGTATACATATACTGTTAAGAATGTATTTTTCGGCATGAATGACGATAATGAAGATGACATATTCGTATTCGTAAGGTTGCGAAATCTCTATATTAACACTCAAATCTAACAGCTAACCATTTATATTAACTTTTGGAGAAAACAATTTTCTGGACAAAAGGCCAGCAGTGGTTTACTTCAGGGAAACGTGGGGATTTTTGGTATAAAAACATTCCTCTAATAGTGTCGTTACTTCTATAAACTCCTAAATATGCCACTCGTGGACAAACCTCTATCCTGCGATTAGAAACTAGAAGACATACCACTGCCCAGGTGTTCCAAGATAAAAGAAACCACTTCCAGGAGATCTGGTTAAATGAGCATTCTTAACGCATATAATTTCATTTTGCTGCAAATATTATGAATTTGCGGGTGGTTAGTTATTTTCCAGGAGATCTTGCTTGCGGGAGTGTGGGCGGCCCGACTTGGGACACCTCTCTATTCCAAATGCTTAAATTAATGTACACTAAATATGACAATGAGGAATAGCTTTAAAGATGTACTATCCCTTGCAAAAAAAAAAAAAAAATCATAAAAATCATTTTTCAAATTTAATTGCCCATTTTGAAGTAACATAAAAATTATCAACTTGAACATAGAAATTAGTGTATTTAAAAAATGCTTACAAATAAAAACCATTTTACAGCGAAAAAATGATAGAAACACTTCCAATCACTTTATTATAATTATCCAGTTAAAAAATCAAGGAACATATTTTTTTTAATTTAATAATTTCTATGCTCAAGTTAATAATTTGTATGTTCCTGCAAAATGAGCAAGTTAATTTAAAAATTATTTTTTATGATTTTGGTCATTTTTAAGGGACAGTACATATTTAAGGTAACCATAATGTGTAAATTTTGGTAAATAGTAAAACGAGTTCAATGTTCTTAACATCCTTACCGCATCTATCAATAGCACAGTATTCCCATCTGGGCATAATGATTTCTGTGAAGCACCACGGTGCATGGTACTTTCCATTGGGATTACGACAAAAGTTACTGGCATTGAATAATTCCGGATGCATGTTGTGATTCATAAAATGCTGGAAATATAGCAAAATAAACAAATTAATTTGTTTCAAGATAATTATGTATGTCTCAGCACACCTGTGCAAACCACAGGTATTTGTCCTGAAAGAACTTTACAGTTGGGATGTTTCTCATTCCACAACACCTGTTAACTCTCTCGCGAGTCTCACGCATGAGCATCCACTTTTTAAGTCTCACGCCTACGTTGTATTGTCTCATGCATCATAAAAGTGATTATAAAAGATAAAATGTATACACAAATTATACTATAAAATTTCATTTATCAATCTTTATGATGCATGAGATAATACAACCTACGTGAAATGGAGTGAATTCCTCATTAATATGTGAATACAGGTCCTATAAATTTTTTTTAACGAAGCTATACCGACTGATGACTGTAATCAGTAACAGTTCCAACCCCAATAAAAAAAAAAATCACATAGAGGGTGATGTATTTCTTGATTTTCTGCATAGAGGGCACTATATACAAATTTTAGTTTTTTTGGCTAGCGCATCAGATGTCAACAAAGTTGGTAGGTATATTCCACCCTTATCACTTTTAACCTTTCAACAGGTTTTAACTCCCCCCTCACCCACCGAATTCACAACTGTCCTTGTAAGCTATCAATGCATGGCTGATTGCAAGTATAATTTATAGTGCAAAGTCTTCAGAAATTATGATTAAGCCATTGACCCTGTATGAAATATGGTTAATGTGTATGTTATGGAAAAAACACAAACAAAATTGATTTTTACCTGTGCTTCCCATGGTTGACACGCAAGCCCAGACTGGGTGAAGTTGACGGATCCCTGGTAGTATTGCCCTGATTCATTATAACATGTTTCTGAATAAAGATAAAAAAAAAATTGACAAAACATCTTATTTTCAAACTATAAAACTTTTGCTTGTTCTACCAAAGAGTTAGGAATAGCTGAGGTTCCTCTGAAACGGAATCGTATATCGAACTAGAGGGCGTCCTTTAAAATGATGACATATACGTAAAACTTATTCATATTGAATGTGCACTAGCATTTGAATTTCGAACGCTACTCAAATTCTAATAGGCCTCCCCCTTCTCATGGTGGTACATTGCTTTTTATTTTATTGTGTGCATGCAAAATTAGAGAGTTGGACCTCTTTGCTATTTTGGTACTACTAAGCTGTTTGATCTAACATTTTGTTATAAACTATAGTACAGTAATGGCTGAATTCAAACAAATACAGACAGACACAATTTGTTTTTATTTAAACATACATATAACACAAATATCACATAATTGTACATTTTTACACAACAACTAAAATGCAAACAATAATAAAAATATACATAAAAAAACAAACACACACTTTTAAACAGTTTAATTGTACATTTTAACACAGCAAATGAAATGTAAATAATAATTAAAGTAAATAAATTACAAGTTATTTGTGAACAAAAATGATTAAAGTACAACAAAAATGACAGATGATGACAGAATCATACTGATCATAACACATAGAAGTAAGAAACCCAAGTTAATATTTCTCCACAAATAAACAACATACTGAAGTAAATGTTGATAAGCAGTGCGGCTGTATGTGTTGAAATGGATACACCCAAACAGAATTTTTTGACAATAAATATACCTGAATCTGGTTAGAAAGTGCAACCTAAAAAAAAAAAGCTATGGTACTGTACTCTATTAAAATTTTCAAATTGCCTAGATTTCTTTTCGAAGATCATTTTGAAGCAACTGCAAGGTGAATGAAGAGGAACAGGAATGGCGAGTTATGATAGCTGGAGACTGGATTCTATTTTTTTAAGGATCTGATAACATGAAAATACAACAATATTCATACTTAAAAAATGATAACCAGATTTAAAATCCAGATAACCTACTTCCATAGAGATGAGAAGATGGAAGGATAGGAAGATAGAATAAGGAGCTAGAGAAGTAGAAAGCAGTAGAGAATATTTGTAATTCAATCACAGCACTCTACTATATGACGTGATACAACCACTGCTAATCATAGTTCTATTATCTACTTTTGTGTCTTCTGTGAAATATAGTTGTAAATGTTTGGATTAATCTCTGAATTTAAAGCAAAGTAAAACTATGCAAGTAGTTAAAATAAAAAAACAGCTGTGCGTGAATTTCACAGAAAATAACATAAATCGCAGAGGTTTTGACATGAAGACATAACACTATAATTTACATAGCATGGGTTCAACAAGCCAGAGTGTAACAGAATATCCTTTTCGACACAACTACAACAGCTTTCATTTTTATTTATTTATTTTTTTATTTTTTTTTGGGGGGGGGGGGTGTAATTTAAATAGAAGTCAGCCATTCTCAAACAGGAACTTTGAAGAAAGCAAGGACTGATACAAACACAGAGGGAAAAATAATGAACATGGGATAAAGAAATTATTGAAAATAAGGAAGGGAATTAAAAGCTTAATGAAAAGATATTGAAACTATTGCGCATCTACAGCATCTACTCTGAGGAACAATGTTTCCCTAAGCATCCACATCAAAATAACATGATTTGAATCCTGCTATTAAAGGAAAATGACAGATAGCAACACACAACTACAAAAACAAGGTACAAAAACATGTTAAACATAAATGTAGACCGTGTTACATTATACATCTGACAAGATAACAGAATGTTAATTATGGATTATCTAAAACAAGTGTGCAAAAAAAAAAACATTCAATAATCATTAGTAGTTAACGTATTTTAAAGCTCGGGTTAGAGGTCAGGTGTATGCAAGGGTTATTTAGGCAGGTGAGACAGAGTGCATGAGGTATTCAACTCACTTGTGACATCATCGGCATCAGGAAGCTCTGCAAAACAAATTAATTGTCCAAAAATTCAAATTATTTAAAATATCCCACATTTTCATAGAAGTTATGTACATCAAATATAAAAAAAAAACAAACAAAAAAACAGTATAATTTCAACTAATACTGATACAAGACATTTGGCAGACACCGACTTGATGGTGGCATTTGCAGGGTATTAATTCTGAAATATATTTTACAGTGAACCAGCTAGCTTCAACACCGTTATTATCATACAGGACAATATGTAAAGGTGGTTCTCCCTTAAACAAATTTATTTGCGCGACAGAAAATTCATGCCAGTGTTTTCTTATTTCCCACTACACGAAAATGAGATTTGTGATATAAATTTTTCACAAATTTTCGCGTTGCAAATGACAATTCAGCGTGCCATTTGTATGCATACATTCATCGGTTTGATTCTGCCCTTATGGATGCGTTCAAATCTTTTCACGAGCTCTGATTGGCTACGTATTATTTTACTTTGCATCCGGATGCCAAAATTTGCCAAACCGAAGAACCACAAACAAAGAAAGCAAACAATCATGTGTATGGTCAAATACTTTCGCTTAGCATAAATAAATTCGCTTATTGGAAAACAGGTTTTACGATTCATGATTCCATTCATTACCAAAAGTACTTACGGAGAATATCAGAATCGGAGCACTGAATATGGTCAGGGGTACTGTTGAATTTGCTTGGAAGTTCTCCACAGTTATCCGGTATTTGGATTAACTGTTTATGTTTCACAGTGAGACTGTTAAAGAACTTACTCCACTCATTTCGACAATACATCAGTTTAAATGCATAACACTCCTCTCTGTAAACCAACAGTAAAAAAACAAAATAACAATATTTCATAAAACAACTTTGTAAATTACATGTTAAATTTCTACTTATTTTACCTAGTTGTTGTCGAGCCCACATTAAATCTCTCAGTGCTGGTTAAAATATAACCATCCATCGGGTTAAATAGCACATGTTAGAGTGTACTGCACTTACTACTATGATGTGAACACAAAATCTGAGCAGATATCAAAACTATTGTAAGCAGATTTAAAACAATATGTATTGAATTGATTACACGATGGTGAACTTGCGGTCTATGGTTGACAGTGCAATAGATTCGAAGTAATGTAGTTATGGTCTTAACCCTGGTCAGTTGTAGGGTTTTGTGGCGACAACTTAATTTACCATTAAGTATAGTGTGGGGCATTGCAGATACACCTTGAGTAATAAATTAAAATCATCTCTTTATCTTTATTTAGTATTCTATTGAAATTTCAAAATTGTATATAATGCCTGAATATAGAACAAACCTATGCTCTGCTGTACTTAATGTTAAACTTTGTGACATAATTAGGTTTCTGATATATTGGGTCAAAGTTTAAAGTAAAAATAAAATGGCTGTGCCTAGTACAACAGCATGATTGATGTTAGCAAGTGAATGTGATTAAAAAGGCTGAAGCCACATTGCAATGGTAGTGCCAGATTGAAAAGGATTACATTGGTTGATAATCATACCTGCAAAGGGGTTTTGAAAGCTGTAAGCCAGGCATCACTTGATCACAGTCCGGGTAAGCTTTGTGGCAGAGTATTTTCAACATTGGTTCGTAACAGTTATCACTAACTTTATCCAGGCCACCTTTTATTTCTAGCACTGTACTGTCAATTACCGTGCGTGGGTTAGGTATGCTGGTGTTGTAGAAAACGAAGCGACGGCGTAGATATGGTGAGCAAACGTTACCGTGGTACAAGCTACAGTAACCCTGAGGACTAAATAAGTAATTTGATTCATTAACTTGTAGTTGGGAATGCATTCCAACGGGCTGCTCATTCATCAACGAAAAGGAAAAAAACTTACTACCAAAACTAAACGAAACTAAATTACCAAAGCCTATGAAATTAGAAAAATATTACGTGGGCAAAAATATGCTGACCCTGTCTCTTCAATTTTCTTGGCTCAAAGTTATCCAACATTTACGAACGTTATCAAACAGATTGTACCCGTGAAAATCTAAGAAATACTTCTTATACTTGATCAGTACAATTTTTTTTTGTGAAAGGATTTTTGTCTTGACTAATTCAACCAAGGGTAGAAGAGGCTGGCGCATCGTTTGTGGCTTGGACTCTCAACCTTGAGGTCAGGGGTTAGAAAAAATAGTTCTATACCTTAATATAATATTGACAGAAAGCAAATCAATGAGGGCCACAGAGTACCTACATAAATCCTTGACCAAAAAAAAAACTGTAACTACCTTAGGAATTCAACTTACTACCTTGGGATTGAAAGTCTACTACTATTAATCTCCATGCATCCACAAAAAAAACCAGCAAATGTTATTGACAGATCTGTGTCAAGGAATGCGGCTAATGTGATCTTCCGCTTTGTGAACTTATAAGGAGGCATGGACTGTTTATCAAAATTGATGCTCCACTTTCTTACACAGCTGAACAAAACAACAAAAGGTTGTTGTGAAGTTGTTGAAAATGCTTGAACGCTATCTGAACATGACTGGCTGACATTGTTAATAAAAAAAATATATTTAAAAAAATATATATATTCTAACTACATTAAAATTGTTGGACATGCAGAAAATATAGAGAAAAACAACATTTTCTACCAAAAAACGTATACTAGCAAAGGGGTCATTTCAAGTGTAGCGTAGAAAACGGCCCTTCATTCGTGGTTCTATGTATTGCAATTACAAACAATGGTAAAACCATGATTACCAATAATCTAGCACCATCAGAAAATAATTCTGTAAAATACTTCATTCAAATATGAAATTTCCTTGACCTGGGACAATTGTTTACAAGATTTGTACTTGAATTTGAGATGTGATAAAAAAAAATGCTAATACTATAATCACAACTGAACTTTGACATAGAAGTGCTAATAATAAACAGCAATGATAATTAAGCTATTATTGTCATCCTCATTATATGACTTTTCTAATGATAATAACGATCTGTACAACCGGATGTTTTTTTTTTTTTAATGATAAAATAGAAGCTTTTATAGTAATGCAAATATATACCCTTGAATTGGTCTGTGTTGCTTTTTTCCGGTATTCTTTTAAAATTTTTAAACAGTAGATTAAAATAAATACTGGTACGGGCATTTATAATGCGCCTCTTCCTTGCGGTTATAAAGCGCAGTTTCTTTCCATGGTCATTGGATCCACATGCTAAGTGTTGCTGCTAGTAATCAGCGCAGGAGCAGGCAACCCCACCAGGTACCCATTTATACTCCTCGGTGGAGAAAAGCAAATTCAGATAAAGTGTATTGCTCAAGAACACAAGCGAAATGCACAGAGAGGGCATAAAGTTAGGTCGGAGGGCTAAAGTGATTTTTTTCATTTAACATCGAGGGCCGCTGCCAAAATGGCACACAGGCTGCACAAATAGTGTTACATAATAGGGGGTAAAAATCGCACCCATATGTACAATATCTGATATGACAAAACTTAACACCAAACATGCCTTCAAAATAAACAGTTCAGGACAACTTGATACTTACTCAGGTCTATTTGAGATTTTGATGACACCAACACTTTCCACGAAACTCCTTCTCTTCTTTCCATCAATAATGATCTTATTTTCTGCATAACACGTGTAATTTATTGGGCCCACTGCAGTCACTATTAAATATGGTTTATCGTAATTTCTTCCAGTGCTATAATCCACTTGCTGTTAAAAAAAAGACAAATAAAATTGATAAGGCTTAGTATATATATTTTTTTACAAAGAAAGTAAAATGTTGTTGTCCTGCTTCGAATTCAGATTGTAAATTTATTATTGTTTTTATATATTTTGAAAAACAAATACAATGTTTTCAGACAGGATGTTATAGAATGGCTAATGTGTCAGAATAAAAAAAATGCCTACGCTAAAATATATATCATAGTCATTGTATCCAAACTGAGTTGCTGCATTATATTGTTATTTTTAGTCAATTTCATAGCAACTCCTTTAAAATTAGGAATTTGTTAGTTGAATTTAGGTTACAATGATTTCATTTAAGTTTCACTTCTTTAGGCATGAGCGCCAAAGATATGCCAATCAGCGAACTTAATCACTATCCTATGTGTCATATTTATTAAACAACAGGGGACTGAATGGACCAGTACACCGCGGTAACCCCCTATTCTTCTCGAAGGATGTACTGGGTTCTCTAACGTGGACAGGAGCCAAATGTGTACACTGGGCCTACGGTTTAAAGTCCTTAACCAAAAGACTTGTTCCTCCACTGGAAACAATCGACGAGTACCATACCATTATCAAATACCTGCTTTACCTAGAAAAATCAGAGTACATATGTTTTTCTATTGAATTATGATTAGTATTTTATACTTACAAAGCTGCCTCTTTCCTTCCAAGCTATATTCGGTTTTGGATAGCCAATTGCTTCGCAGGTTAAGTTCACTTTTTGACCATATTCTACATTGTTGATGCCTGGTCCTTTGACTATTTTTGCTCGCACTATTGGTGAAAAACAATATGCTAATTATTAGAAACTGAATAGAATGCTAAATTGATTAAAAATTCATAAATTCATTTATGATTAGATAGATAATTGAAAGTCTCATGTCTTGTCTATTTTGGTATTTAAATAAGTATCACAACAAAAACAACTAAAATTTATTGCAATATATAAATCCAATTACTTTGATTTCACTGCATTTAACAATAATAATAATACAAATATTGTAATTAGAATTGATACACTACGAATAAATTACTATATAGAAATACATAATATATTCACCAAAAAAACCCCCCTAAAGTTGGATAGCACAACCCTACATTTTTTTTTAACCTCCCACCCCTACATTTCATGATGCAATTTCAGAATCTACCTAGAGCAACCCTACACTTGAAATTTGTTGTTTTTTATGGAATATTTGTGACAAATCTAGAGTGTAACTTACAGTATCAATAAATAAAATAAATCATCCATAAATATATTCTATGAGGTACAGCAAACAAATACCTATTTATATTTTGGAATTCTTGAAAAAACATTTCAAAAACCACAGGAGATAATAAAAGCTGTTGTTTAGCTGTCTCTTAAGCCAATTGCTTCGCAGGTTAAGTTCACTTTTTGACCATATTCTACATTGTTGATGCCTGGTCCTTTGACTATTTTTGCTCGCACTTTTGGTGAAAAACAATATGCTAATTATTAGACACTGAATAGAATGCTGAATTGATTAAAAATTCATAAATTCATTTATGATTAGATAGATAGTCTGCCTCATGTTTCGTTTCTTTATTTTAGTATTTAAATAAGTATCACAACAAAAACAACTAAAATTTATTGCAATATATAAATCCAATTACTTTGATTTCACTGCATTTAATAATAATAATAATACAAACATTACAAGTAGAATTGATACACTACGAATAAATTACTATATAGAAATACATAATATATTTACCAAAAAAAAAAACCCTATGTTTATTTATTTTGGTATTTAAATAAGTACAAGACAAAAGCAACTAAAATTTATTGCAATATAAAAATCCAATTACTTTGATTTCACTGCATTTAATAATAAAAATACAAATATTGTAATTAGAATTAATACACCACAAATAAATTACTATATAGAAATACACAATATATTCACCAAAAAAAACCCTAAAGTTGGATAGCACAACCCTACCTTTTCCTTTAACCTCCCACCCCTACATTTCATGACGCAATTTCAAAACCTACCTAGAGCAACCCTACACTCGAAATTTGTTGGTTTTTATGGAACTTTTGTGACAAATCTAGAGTGTAACTTACAGTATCAATAAATAAAATAAATCATCCATAAATATATTCTATGAGGTACAGCAAACAAATACCTATTTATATTTTGGAATTCTTGAAAAAACATTTCAAAAACCACAGGAGATAATAAAAGCCTGTTGTTTAGTTTGGTGCCCGCTGGCCCATTGTTAAATGCTTGCAACTTGAGGGCTGGGAAATGGAACACACCTCGCCTAGCAATGCATTGATCATATGTCTGTTGTTAATGAATTATTTCCGCTACACTAACCAGTACACTAGGTTGTTCAACTTGCAGGGTCAGTTAATATTAAATGAGAAAGGAAGGTAGTAGTATTAGTAGATGTTACTAGGTATACCTTCTGTACTAGACAAAAAAATCTACCTAAATTATGAACGGACAGAAGTTACAAGTAAAACAAAAAAAGAAACATTTTAAATTACCATACTGATTAAAAAATGAAATGGCAATTTGAATTTAGTTCATAATTATAAATTAAATTTATTTTGATTTCTTCAATATTAGGGAACCATTTTCATCTACACATTTTATTACAATGTCATGGTAGAAGCGCCCTTATCGTGGCCCTGGGTAACGCCAATTCTACCACCGCCACAAGGTATACAAGTGAATTTATCATCGTTTTCATTGTTCCCAGACTAGACCAGAGCGGATATTTCTAGGGCCTGCCCTAGTGGTCAAAAGTCTGCCAATGTCGAAGGTTTCTGCAGACAAGATAAGAAGATTAAAAGTTCTAGTCATGGTAACAACAGGATATCTTCTCATTACCAAGACAACTCCAAGCCTTATGTGAGATTTAATTTGTGTAAGGCATCATGTGTTTATGTTCTTCTGGTGTAAGGGAATCTCACCTTCAAAGAGTGATATATTCGCCATTATCAATCCTTAGCGCATACATAAGCCTATAGAAATAAAATGTTCCACTTACTATATACAACAAGCACAACTTTCTTTGATCTAACTGTTCCATATTTATTTCTTGCAACACACTGGTACGTGCCTGCATCTGCCAGACTCACATTCTGCAGTTTGATTTTCTCCCTTTTTCTGATATATATCCGCTGTCCATTTTGCTCCCACCACATTTCATCAACCTCACCGATTACTTGACAATGGTAGACCACAAGGTCACCGACCTCTACACCGGTCACATTTTCAGGGTGTTTAGTGATAGTTGGAGCTACATATTTAAATAAATATTAAATTTTTTTTCTCAAAGCATAATGTACTATTAAATCATGTCAAAATTCAGAAAATATTTGCATACCGGTTAAAAAATGAATTTCTTAAATAAATAAAATCAGGAAAATCTTAATGCATTACAAGGAATACATATCAACCAAGTATACTTTAAAATTATTTATTTACAGAAATAAAAAATATGAATATAAACTTTTTAACTGGCATACTGATCCTAATGTACACAATATCGGGGATGTACTTGTGGTGGATGGGCCACTTAGCCTTGAACTTTTCCACCCGTCTGAAGCTAATTTCATGTCTTCCCCCCCCCCCCCCAACT
>NW_022750285.1:145787-171238 GCF_011630105.1 Anneissia japonica
CCCCTGCCCATGCTTAAAATCCAATCTACTATTTAAAGTTTACAAATGTGGTCGTTGATCCACCCCAAGGGTTTAGCCAGAAAAATGAAATAGGCCATCCAAAATAGAAGCTAGTGGGTGTGGCACTGTGCCGATGGGCAAGCCACGCCCATCTTTGGGAATCCCCACCATATATTGGGATGAAAATAACATGCATTCAATCAATAAATGTTGCTTTTATCAAACGTAAATATGATTTAGATTTAGTTTAATGTAACATTCGATAGATTTGAAGAATATAAAGAATTTGCTAAAGGTAGACCAGGCCCAATTAGGCTAGGCTGAACTGATTAGGCCAAGCCGTCCAAGTCATCTCGGTAAAAGTGGCTGTCTTATAGGCTGTCTAAGCCTATGATCCACCCTTAAAATGTCTACCACCACCCAGCCTTAGTTGTCTACACCCCTGCAAGTTTTAAAACATTTATTATTATGTTACCTTGGAAAAAAACGGATGAAATTTATATTAAAAAATATAAAAAACTTACGGGAAGGATTATATACCACAGGCACTGGTAAAGTTGCATTGTTCTTCTTTGGAGTAAGTGTTAGAAGTTTTGAGAGGATGTCAGAAGCTTTTTTTGTTGGAACAGCTTGAGTTAAAGACTTATCAGTTGGAGTGGTATCTGAGCCTGTAATAGAAAAATCATCCATGTTAATACCTGAAAATAACCACTATAAATGAATTTTTTTCTTTTAAATAAAAGTACTTCAATGAAAATTTTAATATTGCAGCCTGTGGTAAAATTTGTAAGAGATTCAACTGCATAATTAAAAGAAAAATTTGTTAACTTATTCTCTAATGACAGCTTTTTACCTAAAATTTTATTTTTCAACACGCTGTTCAGATCTCAAAACAACTTTACACAGTATTGCCAAAAAATAAATTAGTTTCTGTAAATTATTGAGAGAGGTTACTGAATGTTTCCAATTCAATATGTACAAACAATAATTGTTAAATAAATAATAATATAATAATAATGTAAATAATAATTTAGTTTAAATTATTCGGTGCATTCAGACATTTTAAAACATTTAAATTAAATATATTATTAAAATGTCTAAATGCAGTGTCTGTGAATGTTATTTCATGTCATAAGGAAAATAAATTAAGTTAATGGAGAAAATATTAACTCTAAATTTAAAATTCCAAGAATTTAATGTTCAGGTCTTTCAAAGTAAATTCAACACCATGCCTGATTTATAGTAGACTGGATTCCAGTCCATAAATTTTGCCTTGAATCAGTGAAAACTATTAAAAATTGATCGATTGGCACTGATGGCGTTCCTTTGTACTCACTGACGTTCCATATTATACTTTTTCTGTGTTTACCGCGATCCGAATTCTCAATATAACCAGACGCTGGTGCCACTCTTTCGAAAATATCTAACTAGGGAAAAACCAATAAATTAGAGACTTGCGGCAAGCCCACAGTAGTATAGGGCTGTAATCCTTTAGAGCTTTAAATCTTTGTAAAGTTATTTCAATGCCACAATGCACTAAAATATGTGAATGTAATTTTATGCCAACAAGGAAACAAAATAAAAGCTATAATGTTGTTAAGTAAACTGCATCTGGCCACACTATCAGCTACGATTCAGATATTTTACCGGTAATATACTACTTTATATTTAATTTGATAACAGTTAACATGAGAGGTATTTAAGAAATGAAATTCTAGTGCTGGTGCTGCTATTTTGATGGTATAATGACATTTTCTATGGTAATTTCATGTGCAAAAACAATCTTTAATACAATCATAAGGAAGAAGACATCAATAAATATAAAACCATTTATACAAATAATCAAATATTTATAATGCGCCAATTGTAAAAAATGATCAAAGGCACAGTTACAGTACTATACCCCTCGAAGTTTGTTTTTAAAAAAATTGTAAAAAATGGATAAAAAATAATAAATAATATATAAACAGTATAAAGGTAACAACATAACATATTCAATAGCTTTCATAAAGAAGTCACATTACTATTGTATAACCAAATAAAGTAAACATGAATTACCACAGTACCATAGTATAAATTTGTAAACTGATATTCAGCTCTGAATTGACCTTTATGACCTTTGAGCATTGTTGTTTATGAACATTTATACCTAGAGTTAGTGATCCAGGACTTGTTTGTCAGAATGAGTACACCACATGGACATTTCCAAAGATGACAAGGCAGCTAATTTATGATTGAATACAGTAAGTATTAGATGCAATTCAAACTAACAAACCTACAAATTTCTCACAATTCCAAAAACAGATAATATTATCTAAACTAATGTCTGTCCAAATAGTAATTTTAGTGATTTAATTTACGCATGGTATATTTTCCCACCATTGAGGGCCTTCCTTTAGAAAAGTGTTCTGTGTTTTAGTTCACATAACAGAAAAACAGGAAGTAGAGTACAAAACAACCGTATCAAATGTCATTCACTTTCCATAATTTATCTGTTTTTAACTTTAACGAGAGAACAGCTTAGCTCAGTCGGCTAATCTGGTGGTAGCCGCTGTGTGTGCGCTGAACCGTGGATATTTCTAGGTCCCCGGTTCAATTCCTATTGCTGCCTCTCCTTGTGTTTCAGCTAGAGGGCTGAAATACAAGTTACAATAGGGCACCGTCTTTCAGATGAGACGTTTAAGCCGTTGGTCCTGTGTGCATTATGACCCATGTGTACGTTAAAGAACGCAGTACACTCTTCGGAAAAGAGTAGGGGATTGTCTCCCGGTGTACTACCCAATCACCACCAGAAGGACCCCACTGGAAATAAGTCTTCTTCTAGACTTTCGTGGGCTATCCTTGGTTTTTACACCGAATAAATCAAATTCAATCCAATCCAATCCAACTTTAGGCGAGACTTTCTTTATACCGTGTTCGGTGAACCTGCCGCCCACCGATAATGATGATTTCGAAATAAAATTTAATTTCTAGCCAATTAGCACACCCGCCTGCATGAAAAATATTGAAATTTCAGGGAAAAAAAAAAAAAAAAAAAAAAAAAATTTTCTTTGTTTTTATAATGCCACCGCTGCCTTGAAATCTCCAAAAATATGATGTATATTACTTTTTATTACATCAATTTAAAGCATTTAACCATCCCATTACTACACTTTTTACATTCACCAATAACATTTCATTTTTATTTTCTCCTCCATCTCGACATTTTTGGAAAAAATATTTGCTAAATTAGAAAACATTTTATTTTTTTTCTGCCCTCTGATCTTAAAAAAAAAAGGCACAAAAGGAGTCTCCTCTTTAAGGGGAAAATTTAGCATTTTTATAAGTAGCCTTCATACAAATTCCATGGTACTGTCTGCAGTAGTGTTCAAACTCTTCGTTTTTTTCAATAAAAAAATCATATTTCGTAATTTAAAAAAAAAAGGCACAAAAGGAGTCTCCTCTTTAAGGGGAAAATTTAGCATTTTTATAAGTAGCCTTCATACAAATTCCATGGTACTGTCTGCAGTAGTGTTCAAACTCTTCGTTTTTTTCAATAAAAAAATCATATTTCGTAATTTAAAAAAAAAAAAGGCACAAAAGGAATCTCCTCTTTAAGGGGAAAATTTAGCATTTTTATAAGTAGCCTTCATACAAATTCCATGGTACTGTCTGCAGTAGTGTTCGAACCCTTCGTTTTTTTTCAATAAAAAAAATCATATTTTTCGTAATTTGCCTCGCAGCAGGTCAACTGTGTAGGTCTACAGTTACCAAAAAATATCTTGGTCATCTCATCAGATTAACATTTCCATTTAGAAATTGCACATCACCATATTCATCATTACCATCTACAATGTATAAATGAGTCGTCATTAATGGGTCGAAACTAATCAATCTCCCCATCACAGCTGTGTTATTTTAGCTTATTGTACGTATATTTTGTGCCATTTACGATACATGATCAAATTATTTGGCTAAAGCCCTTTATTCACCTTATTAATTCAATTGGTAGCAGTATTAACTGTTCAGACACATAAGCATCCACCCATGATTCCGGCAATAAGCAAAACAGATTATTTGTGTTGCTTCACAATTACCATTCAATAATCAGGTTTTGGCTGATTGTCAATTAAAACAAATTTTCTTTCCACTAGAGGGGATCTTCCCTAATAGATGAATTTCATAGGAGGGACTCTACTGTATTAACATTGCTTAAAAATTGCAAGGAAAATTTGATGGTACTGCAAGTAAAAAACACAGTTTACATAATTATTGCTTATACTTTTCAATCAATTCGTTTTCTTTCTTGTTACTTTTCAATCTATTCGTTTTCTTTCTTATTACTTTTCAATCCATTAATTTCTTTGTTATTCCTTTTGAATCTATTCGTTTCTTTTTTCATATTACTTTACAATCTATTCATTTTCTTTCTTATTCCTTTTCAATCTTTCATTTTCTTTCTAGTAATTTAATTCATTTCAATCTATCATTCCATTTTTAATACCTACCTTTTACTTTCGTTTGTTCTATTCCTTTTTAGCCTTTCAGTTTTCATTCAATGTAGTTTCTTTTCCTTCTTTTCTTTAGTTGTTTACTTTCATATATTTCATTTAATAGTGTTCTATTTATTTCTTTTCCTTCTTCCTCTTGTCCCTTTTCTTTTCTTTCTCTTTTCCTTTGCTGTTTCTTACCTATTTCTATTCCTTCCTCACGATAGCTTTATTTTTCTTTTCATTACTTCCAGGTTACTTACCTCAATTTTTCAGTCCTTTTTACATTTTAATAAACAATTCTAACAATGCTTAATAATGAATACCAAATACAAGAACAAATTGTAAAGTAATACGCTAACCAAATGCTAAGTCAAAAGGATGAGTTTTGAGTAGTGTTTTAAATGTTGAAAAAGAGATACAACATTTTATATTATTTGGAAGTTCATTCCAAAGTGTTGGCGCAATTGATGCAATGCAAACGCTCTATCACCATGATATCCTTGTTCTTGGAGTGGTGAGTAGAATTTTGTTAGATGACCAGAGGCTACTGACAGTAGCATATGGGGTAAGTAGATTTGAAATATGGTGTTAGATTATGTAAATTTTAAATTTAATTCTTTCGTTTACGGGTAACCAGTGCAGCTTCCTTAAAGTGGGTGTTAGACCGTCATACTTTCTGGTGAAGGTCAGAACACATGCAGCAGCATTCTGAGCATGCTGGAGTTTTTTCAGTAGCGTTTGATTTCTACCAAGAAATAAAACATTGCCATTATCTAATCTGGAAGTCACCAGAGCATGAATGATTATGGAAGCTGTTTTATCCGATAACGTTTTCCTAATGCTACCGATATTTCATAGATTAAAATATGATGACTGACATACAGGGACATGGTGTCGTAAAAAATGACACCGAGATTACAAACAGATCGGGCAGCTTTTATTGTAGATGAATCACTCTGTAGGTGGTCATTATGAACTAATTTCTGTTTACGTCTGAAAGTAATGATTAAGATCTCTGTTTTCATCATTTAGTTTGAGTTTGTTGGATGTCATCCATTGTTTTATTTCAGTTAAGCATTTTTCGATATGTGAACGAACTGAAAATTCATCATTATGTTTACGTACATGAAATGTAGACATGTGTATATTTAGGCCATGTGTCCAATTGCAATGTTTGCAATTGGACTTATGTAGATTATGAAAAATAATGGGCCTAACACAGAGCCCTGTGTTAGACCCATCAGTACTGGCAGTGCCAAGGTTTGAAACTGGGTGAATGTTGGTGCTGTTACCACTGGGGTGGATTGCTATAAGTGGTCTTAACGTTTAGCCGGCTATAATCATGATGTCACTACTGGTCTATGATTATAGACCATTGCTATACCGCGGTTTAACCATTGAGCCGTCTAAAATTTTAAAGCCTACTTGGAGGAGGCTTAAAACAGTCTTAAATCATTTTCATCATGGCGTTCTGCTGATTAATTCAACAGTGCAATGGCAAGACCTAGGCCTAGATCGTCAAAGTCAGAGAATCGAAAGACGAATATTCAGCACGCTTCTCAGAGCGTCTGTGAAAATAGATATACGTTTTTTTACGTTAATTTCGATACATTTGCGTGCGTCGAGCACGCATGACGTCACCCCAAATCTTTCGTTACAAAGTGCTTATTTGCATTTAAATACTCAAAGCGGTCTTAGGGAAGACTGTTTTATAGCAATGGTCTTAGAGGAATGACTTTAGTAAGACCGCCTAAGTGATAAAGCCGGCTTTATTCGCGAAGTTAAGACTACCAGTTAAAACCGTTTTATAGCAACCCGCCCCTGGTGTTGGCAACTTATTCCAGAGAGGTATGTGCGCACAAAGAAGGAAAATATATAGGTGTTGACTCTCAGTATGTTCTGGTAGGCCAGGATGTTCTGGTAGGCCAGGATGTTCAATGTTCTACAATGTAGATGTACAGCAACTACAAACAAACAAGTTCCTGTCGTCGACAGCAAGTGGAAGGGAGGCGACTCATCAAATCAAGTGTACATTTCTTCTAATTGGAAAAAACAGCTCCATACTTTAAATTAACGGTCTAAACTTGTGCAGTCATTCACAAAATGACCCAGCCATAAATTGTTTATTCCAGTAAGCTCAGTCTTTCAGGTACAAATAAACAACACACTTTTGCTTTGTAGGTTTGCTTCATAGCATGGCCTAGATTGTTTATATCAGGCTACGATGTAGTTAGGAAACCTGCACGCTGGAAAAATTAAAATAGTTTCTGACTGTACTGTATGTTTAAAACTACATACAACTATACCTACTGCATATCTTGCTTCCATTCAGAAATACAACTAGACTCAAAATTCAAGGCCAAGCCAAGATTATAGTGATCACATTCATGTATAAAGCAAGGTGAGCCTTATTCAAGGAAGATATTTTTGTAATCTAATCCATTATTCAAGGCTTAGTAATTGAAATTTAAATAGGTGTTATTTTGTGGGTGACATACCTTAAAAATAGAAACTGTGGTTTGATGACATCAATTTGAATGCTTCTGATGTAAATGCCATCGATATGAATGCCATCGACATGAATGCCTTATTTATACATATACTGCAGCCAGTATCATTTCCTAAATCGCAATCTTTGGTGTTTCCATTAAATACCAATTGAACATATAATAATAATAATAATAATCGGGAACATTGTATACAGTAACAATGATTCCTAAATGCCACTGTGAATAGAAAAAAGCTTATAATACCCAATAACACTCTTGCCAAATAAACAGTATACAGCTTCTAATCTTCTGTGATGTCTTTTTATATGTTGTACAAAACTAGACGGGAAATGTCAACAAGTCTGTAGAATGGCGGCCATTTTGAAAAATAAAAAATAAAAAAGGCCTCTTCCTCAATTTTTAAAAAAAGCCGGACGTGAAACATGTTTTTTTTTTTACTTGGCCTAATAATAATAATAATAATATGCAAAAATTTATAACGCGCCAATTTAAAAAACATTATCAAAGACGCAGAACAATTAACCCAATTAAAGCGATTTTGTAAACCAAAAAGATTTCAAATTAGGTTTAAATTAGTTTAAATTTAAAGATTGTCGAACAGAGAGAGGTAACAGATTCCAAAGATAAGGTTCCTGAACAGAAAAAGAGCATTGTCCATATGTTTTTTGCTTTTTCTTTTTTAAAGGGGCTTAAGAAGAAATTTATCGGAAGAACAAAGTGTACGAGTTGAAGAGTATGGTGTAAGAAAATGTAGCAAATATGATGGTTGTTTAAAAAAGAGCAATTTAAAAACAAGCAAAAGAATCTTAAATATTAATACTAAGCCATTAAGAAGACGGTTTAGAGCAGCTTCAGTCAAATGGCCAGATTTATAAGCAGATTTAAAAGGTTCATGGAGTTGGTTTTGTGTCAAATATTGAGATATTTGAACAGCAACACATTTCTCAGCAAGTTTTAAAATAAAAGGCAAGTTGGAGATTGGGTGATAATTACATGACACAACACTGGTAAAATAAGTATCAATTGGTATTACAGGAAACTCAAATTTTAAAAAAGAAAATCAATAAAATTCCAGTATTGTACAGTATATATACAAAAAACATGAATTTTAATTTTTTATTTTTTTTTTCATGATAGGCAGGTAAAAGTTTTACCAGGCTTTCTAATTCTTGCTATTATCAGCGGTACACGTTATGTAAATAATTAAAAATATAGCAAATAAGGCAGAACATGAATAGGGAGGTTTCGATTTGTGTGACGACGCAACGTTAGAAGGGAATCACTCATGCGTGACTGTCCTATAGGCCGTCCTATGTTCTCTGAATGTCTGAGAATACACGCGACGTGTGCATGTGCAGATGATTTTTTGTGATGTCATTACGTTCTATGTCCTACCGTCGTCGTGCAATCGAAAGCTCCCCGTCGTCAAGATTTGGCCCTGTTCTTGGCCTGACCTAATGTGAGCATTAATGTTAAGACAACCCTCTGTGGATTAAATTCTTTATTGAGCATCTTCAGTTATTAATATTGCAGATGCATTTCTAACAATACTGTTTGTAAAGTTTGAATTGAGTCAATTATTCTGGTAAGAAATTTCACTTCAATTTTGTTTATTGACTTTAATAATAAATTCTAGAAAGAATTGGTTATGGAAGCTTAATTAAGCAAATCAGTCTCTTTCAACAAGTCAAATGTCCCGCATCAAGTTAGCTGTTTCTAATCAAGTTCCCCACAAATTAGCAGTTTCCCCGGTATCGTTCCCCACCCATCAAGTCAGCTGTTTCCCCATCCCAATTAAGTCAACTGTCCAAGGCTGGACCTAGCCTAGACTTTACTCCTAACAGTAACACAGAGTGCCATGTAATAAAACAAATTTAAAACAGTAGCAGGCTAGGCCTAGGTCTAAGGTAGGGGGCCCTTGGCCTAGTTATAGCAGCAGTAGGCCTAGCCTTGTGAAAGTAGGGTGTTCTGTTAGGTAGGCCTAGCTAATAGATTAGTCAAAGTTGCACAACTTTTCAGACTTTAAATAAAGTTTACAACACCAGGCCTGTACACCAGTTACGCGTGAAATTTCCGGTTGGGAAATGGTCTCTTTTCTTACACGCAACTCACACAAACACACATAGGAGCCTAGACACACACCAAAAAAAAAAAGACGAAATAATTTCATTCATATAATAAACTAGGCCTAGGTGCTACATTATTACTACTAGGGACAGGGTAGGGTCCACTTATGGCACTGTACTCAAACTGTTTAACGTTCACTAACTATAAAAGTCGTGGTAAACTCGTAGAGTAGTACTAGGGCCTAGGCTATATAAGCATAGGCCTAGGCCTAGAATATCCTTCCACTGTTTCTTCCGAAAACTTTTAAGTTCACTCACCTCCAACATCACAGGATATGGGCAGCGAAAACACATTGACAATGATGAGTGTAAGTATCCATCTCGAATGGCCCATCATGTCTGGTCAGCATTCCATTCCCTTTGCCTCGTCAACACCATGTGCTATAAACCTTATAAGACACTAATAACGATCCTTTTTTTGAACATATAAATTGACCGGTTTAGCCATCTATCACCAAGCAATATGGCTCCCTTTGTGCATAAATATGAACATAAACAAGGATTCTGCTGGCGGCTGAGCGTAAGTGTGAAATTGCCTGTACTATTCATATGCAAATGTGCGCAATTCCGGTGAAATATCTACGCCTAGTACGCAGTAAACAAGTATGATTCAATTCCACTCGGACTGACAAAGCCTTCTTTCAACAAAACATTTTTAACGCTGTAATGAATGATCATAAAGTTATTTTCAACAGGATTTGAAAGCAAATGAATACTTTGACTTCTTCAACATTCCATTTTCAGAAAGAGATATCACCAAAAATAAATTCTGTCGGTGATGATTTCAAAACACGAACGAGGAAAAGCAGACCAGACGAGCATGCTTTTCGTTAATCCTATGAGAGTTCAACAAAAGAGCAACTGTTGTTTGTTTCTACTACGTCTTCTCGATTGATTGATCAATCATCTTAAGAGTCTTGAAATATAAGAAATTATAACCCTCAAAACCCAAATCAAAATTTAATAATAATAAGAATAACCATTAAATAACAATAATAATAATAATAATGGTAATAATAATAATAATAACAATAATAATAATAATATGATGATGATGATACTAATAGTAATAAAATAATATGATAAAAAAATTAATAATTACAACAATAACAATAATTAATATCAGATCAATAAATGACAGTAGCAATAATAATAATAATAATAATAATAATGACCAATTATGATAATTTATTATCGTTTTGCTAGCATACTATGTGCATATTCCATGTGAAAATTATCAATAAAATAATGTAATCTGTTCACGCTCTTCGTTTGCCTATGAATTACCACGAGGTCGTATCTTGAACAAAAGTGGCCTCCAGCATATAAAGTGATTTGAAATATAGAAAATATACATTAAAATTAGGGAACACTCATTTAAGGGGACACTATTTTGATCTTGAAGGTGTCCCCTCAATAGGGGTTCTATTGTACAGTATTAGATAGATGAATAATATAATTAGAGGCCTTATGTCGAATACACTGAATTGTTCATACATTAGGCCTATAGTTAATTAACAAAAATATAATGTATGATACGATATAGTTTTTAGCATATTGATATGAAATAATGTATAGTGTATACCTCTACGATCTAAATTAATGTTACTCAGAATTAATGATAAATATTAGACTATCAAAATATTTGCTCAATTTAAAGAGTGAGCAAATATTTTGCAAATTTAGCTGACGCACGATGGCGCTATATCGTTTCTAAAAAATAGTACGAATTGCATCTCGGATTTCAATTAAATTTCCATATCCCCTCCTTTTTCTAGCATATCATTATCCAAGGATAGTTTTTTTTTTATGATTTTCTTTTTACTTTATACTATCATTTCAACAACTATGTCAACGAGGAAAATCCCTGTTCTGTTTTTAAAAACAGACATCTGTACCAGGATAACAACTCCCTGTCTGTACCAAGTCCTTTGTCTTCATCTTCTATCCCGTGCTTTTGCACAGCGGTTCTGCCTTCCACTTTGGTCATTTTTCGTGCTTGAATCGTCTTCAAATTTCGTTCAAAAAAATAAAAATAAAAAATAAACAACTGCTGCAGTCCGATAAGGGAGTTGACTTGGCCGATGGGATTATCGGGGGGGGGGGTTTAATAAAGCCACTCCCCCCCCAACCAACCAAACCGGCGCCCTGCACGGCAGGACTTTTATAGTCCTCTTACGATTTCATATCATTACACACATTAAAGGGTCAATGCCATTAAAATTGAAAGTAAGGTTAATAGAGTTTGTGGTTCTCGAACCCTCGTGGTTATTACTTGTTTGAGAGATGGGGCAGTGCAATGGTATGTAGTTTCTGAGAAACCATGAAATAAAAAAGTGAATGACTTAAGAATGACTTAGGGATTGTTGAATATTCAAATTTAAATATCTGACCATAGTCACTTTCAACTATCACCATAATCACACCATTACAAAGACGTCTGCATCATGCATGCATTAATTCGATACTAGTTACATAATGCACTGTTTTGCAAAGCGTGGCTGACTTATGTCTCGCTGCCAGTCTGCAGCAGGATCTCTATCACAGAAGGGCGCCCTGTACGCGATTTTTTTTTTCCGTACGAAACATTTGCATGAAACTTCACTCGGGCCATCTCGGATTGACTCGAGTGAGTACGATACGAGAAACAGGAGCACATACTTCGCAATGTCGTGACGCTCGAGTTTTACTATTATTGCTCTTTCTATGTTTACCTACGTGAAATTTCACGGACTATCATTGTAATGTAATTAATGTTAAATAATAATAATAATAATAATAATAATAATAATAATAATAATTTCAGCATTAATTACCTTGGCCTAAGCCTTGTAATGAAGAACCTACAGATACTGTACTATTTACTAGGCCTATAAATAATAATCGCCCAAGGGGAATATCTTTTGTGTTATTTAATTCCCCTTAACGTCGTTTTTTTAATTGTTCTCTAATCCTCCATTGTCTAAGTTCCCCTTAAGGTACAGGTAATAATAATAATTAATAATAATAGTAATAGTAATAGTCATTGTCTAAGTTCCCCTTAAGGTACAGGTAATAATAATAATTAATAATAATAGTAATAGTAATAGTAGTAATAATAATAATAATAATAATAATAATCATTTCAGCATTAATTACCTTGGTCTAAGGCTTGTAATAAAGAACCTACAGATACTATTTACTAGGCCTATAAATAATAACTAGCCCAAGGGGAATATCTTTTGTGTTATTTCCCCTTTGTCTAAGTTCCCCTTAACGTACAGGTAATAATAATAAAAATAATAATAATAATAATAATTATTATTATTATTATTTCGGCATTACATATGTAATTAACTTGGTCTAGCCTTGTAATCAAGAACCTGCCGATTACTATGCCTAATATTAATAACTAGCTCATTTTTACATTCATTTGGTGCTCTGCCATTTTGGCAGGTCTTATGGCATCCAGTATTTTAGAGCTGCCTATTCTTAGCTCTTCTCTTAATTTGAAAATAACTGTCATTCTGTTTCATTTGATCAGTGATGAAGAAAAACGCGCTTTTCCTTACTCTTTGCTTTTCTCAGAAAGCGTTTTTAGTAGGCCTACTTGTAGGCCGGTAATTATGCAAAACCCAGGCCTAACTAAATAATTAAAATTGTCATAGTATGTAACTCAAGTTAAAATAACACTTTTCATTACTCGTGCAGCTTAATCAAATATTATATGTCATTTTAAACGACTCATTGGTATTAACATGGTAACATCAATGTATTTTAAAAAATTAGACAGCAACGTTCTCTCAGAAGTTGTTCTGTAGACGTTTATCTGTTGATGACCTTCCACTTCCTTGGACTGACTACTTGTTATTCTTTTTATTAACAAGAGATTATACAACATTTATTTATCAGCGCTACGACCTTGATGTAGAGGCGCTATAAATGCATGTGTAGTTCATACAAAATTAATCTACAAGAATTCGTCAAGCATATTGGTGTTTTCAAATTCGTCAAGAGGAATGTCATGAAACATATCTGGCTTGCAATTTATCCTAAACCAATTTATCTTCTTGAAAGTCAATCGCCGTTTGAAGGGAACTGTCAAGCAGAAACCACATATTAATTACGAAGTGCAGTACTGTATGTTGTCGTCTGGGTTGACCGATTCCATTATAGGCCTATTCATCATAAAAGAAAAAAAAAAAGGCATATATGGGTTCATCCTAGTAAGTATTCAAGAAATAGACATCAGAAAGTGAACATTTACACTAATACAGGCGTACTGTATATACTTTTAATGAAACAAAATCAAATAACTACAATTTTGCTTCTGAAAGGAGTAAACATTTCCCATTCACAAAGCAAAATGTTAAGTCTAGTTTGCCTAAAATCGCCACACTATCGCTTCAGTTTTTTTTTTTTTTTTTTAACTGCAATCATTGCACTAGCGTTGCAGTCCCCGACGCGGTAATCGGGAAGGCTCCCGATACCACCAACCAATCAACATCACCAAAAGCTGTGGGATAGCGGGTAGCGATTGTATGGAAACCAAGCTTCACCATGGGTAAACATTTAAACATGAAATCAAAATGTATGTATTTCAATCTTAATTATTGTCCTATTTGGTGGGATGATTTTGTTGTCCTGCTTATTAATTATTCTTAATTTTTAACATCTGTCAAGAAAACTTCTGAACAACTCTTTTTCTCGTAGTAACATAAATGAATAAATAATAATAAATACACTACACTAAAACTTTATCTACAATGTCATTTGGCTCATTAATTTACACTCTGAATCTGCAAGTAACTTTACAATGACAAGAAAATGTTCATGTTAAATTGCTTATTGAAAACTGTAAAATTCGTTTAAACATTTGTTATTGAAAAATACCCAAACTTGCAGAAACTAAGTATACGACCAACTATCAATCCGTGATACCAACAATACAAATTTACTAAAACAGAGAGCAGAAATTCCCCCTTAAAATTGAAAATATAGACTCTTTTTATTAAATATCTTATATTTAGGTTTTCAAATTGCATTTACATGTACAGGCTTAGGATATAATGTGATGAAGATAAAATGAAAAGATCAAACAAACCATTCTATCAGATGTTCAGATAAAGTTACAAAATGTCACAACTGTTGTCCAAAATTTATCAATATATATATTTTTCAATTTTATATTTACAGCACTGATTTACATTATATAAAGATGCATACACTTTAATATTGTGAAACACTTTAAACGCTTCTCCGAAGATCATTATAAATAGTATTTAGATAGGCCTTTCTTACTGCTGTTGTACAGCCAAATAAAAATCATTGGATGAATTCCACATACTGCCCAGGGTGTTGTGCTCGATCGAGGGCGCCGTATGCGTTTTCAATTGCACGACGACGGTAGAACGTAATGATGTCAATAAAAGTCATCTGCGCATGCGAAAACGTTAAGGTCACCTCGTCGAGCAGATTCTGGAACGCAATTTGGCCAAATCTACGTATACAGTGAACGTAGGACGCCAGGTAGGTCTCGCACGAGTGATTCCGTTCTAGCGTTGCGTCGTCGCACAAATCGAAAGTTCCCTATTTTATATTTGACTCAAAAAAAAAAAAAAAGAAGAAAATATTAGTCAATAATAAGGGTGGCACCAGCAGGAGAACAGGAGTACTGTACTTTTTAACATATTAAGACTCTAAAATCGATCAAATAAGCCTTTAAAATCCCCCTAAATTGCCATCAATTTTGGGGGATTCCTCCCTCTCTGGTAGACCACTTCTGAAAGATTTCGAGCAATGCCCAGCCACGCCCACTTGGCTCTTGTCGGGGACATTGGAATCTTACCCCAACCCACGTAGTGCAAATGCAGGTGCCACTCCAGGGCAACATCAATGCATAGGCAACAACATAACTCTTTTGTAGAAACATGATACAATAATTATTTACCTTTAATTAAATGCAGTGTCTATGCTTACGCCGAGGCGTAAGTTTTATCAAGAGGCTATGCTTACGCTAATTCTACAAGCCTACTCTATGCTTTCAAAAAAGAAAACTTTGACTCCCCATGCCAGTGACTATGAAAGGCACTAACTAAAAGCAAAATACTGTTTTATAAGTTCTTGAATGAAAATGTGTTAGCAATTTTCTCTAGGCACTGTATTGTATTTAGTTTTTGTGCTTGTTTGTTATTCTGGATTTTCATTATCATTTTAAAATAAATCGTGAAATAATATTAACAATCTCACAAAGGCCACTGCAGGTTCCATGAGTTGACGTTATGCCTGTAAGGCGAAAACCCAACCGACCCAAAAATAAACTTGCTAATCATCATAATATTTTAATGTTAACTGAAAATATGTACTGTACATAAAGGCAATTTAAAAAAAATTAAAATGTATTCTTGTGATTATAAACATTTCTAATTGTTGAGTTTTATTATTTCAGTGTGTATAACAATTATTTAAAAGAATAACAGTAGTTATCAAATTGAAATAAATAACATAAATCATCATAAATAACATTATTAAATATGTATTTAAATATATATTTATGTAAAATATGCGACTGATTAAAAGAATATTGATAGCTTATTTTAAAGCATGTACATTATAATTTATTGAAATGACCAAACCTCTAAAACCATATTTCCCCCAATCCATATTTTGTGTGCTAGACATTTCTCCCATTACTAAACTCTACAATTGGAATGTAATGTCATTTATTCATATTGTATGATTTCATAAGAAATGTATATAAAATGTTTATTAGGAAAATTTAATTTAACACTTAATTAGTATCCAAACAATACCAATCATTGAACATTCATTTATCTAATTGGAAAATGGATGGAAAATCAAAATACCTATTAACATGTTTCACCAAATAATTATACCATATTACTGGATGTATAACATATAATTGCACTTTTCCAATAGGGCTGATATACAAATAAACAATCAAATAAGAAAATAATAATTAAAGAAATCATATGTTCCTATATTCAAAATGTTATCATTTTTCTCTTTTGAAATAGATATACCATTGTTTTTATGTAGTTTAAAAAAATAACCTCAAACTTGTTATTGTAAAATAATGACTATAAATTGACCAGCAACAACAAAACAGAAAATTATTTATTACCTTCATGCAACTTTATCTTTACAGTTTCGTAGATGATTGTGTTTAGTTAAAAAGAATTAAGTGTCACCATATTTTATTATTGTACTGTATATTTTATTGTCCTTATTCTTTTATTTCAGCTGTTTATAAATCCTCCATATGTTCCAACCTTCCTGATTCAATCAGGACTCCCGAATTTTCAGAAGGCAACCCAAAAATAGCTAAAACTAGATCCGTACCAATAATAGAGTATTTCTGTGTCAATTCCTTTGCGAGTTGCTAAAACCTCGACAGATCAGAATGCATGTATGAAAAAAACTTTTCAATATTCCTGGGGGTGGATGGGGGCACACTTCACCAGGGCACGTCCATTGTCTTCCCGAATTTTGAGTTCCAGAGGTTGGAAATTCTGATACTCATATCAAAGTGCTGTTATCTGTATATTGTCTAATCCCCAATCATCTCTCCTCACAACAGAGTCCACATCATTTGAACTAACATTGCCCTCTTGTGGTGAATGCGACGATGGAGAGCCATGCTCGCTGTTTACTCCTGAATCTCCCACCGACGTTGCATCAGTCGTTTGCTGTCCATTTGATTTAGCAGATTCTGTGCGATTTACTTTGTAAGTTGCAATTATCGTCGTTCTATCTTGGTCTCTCCTTTCGATGTGATTCAATTTGAGGTTTTTCAGATTCCATGATCCGTACGGAGTAACAACATCACCTTCGGATGGTTGGTCAAACGGGACAGGTGGCTTCATCATCCGATAAGGTAATTCGTTTATGTTGTCCTGATGCTTCTAATATAAAGAATAATATAGAAGAGAAGAATAAAGTTTAACACAAAATCGTTTGATAACATTATTTTATACATATACTTGGATAGTAATATTTATGAAGACAAGTTATTCCATGAGAATACTTTAGATATGTTAGTAAGATTTTAAAAAAAAAAGATACACAAAATGTTTGTTCAGATCCATAGAAGTATTATGGCACTTACCTTTTATCCTAAAATATATGATATTGAAATAATGGGATATTGTAGAAAATGAAAATTATATGTACAGGCTGTGGTGGAAGTGGAAAGTTATAATAGAATTGTATTAGAGTGGATATGGTAGGAAAACATATATATGCATGGTTCTGGGTTGTTTTGATGGTTTTGTCAGTGTGGTGTGTTGGGATATGCGAGTGATGGGGTGTTAGCAGGAAGGTGGTGAGATGTTAGGGTGGGGTCTGTTATGAAAGGGTTAGTTGGATGTTCTGGTGACAGTGTGAAGATTGTGAGGCGTGATATGTTCCATAGAATTTAAGATAGACAACAACATTTCAGATTGGAAACAAACAAGGATATTAAACACAATTATGGAACAAGTATAAAAAAAACAGAAAGAACTTAAAATCGAGAGGTAAAATATAAAATAAATAATACCTAATAGGGGGATATTCTTCTACATATGAAGGCAGTGAATATATTTAAGGAAAGACAACATTACTACAGCAGTTTATTTAAATAATAGAAAAAAACTTTCTAATTTTGAACATCAATCTAAATTTTTAAAACTGCTGCTAATGTGCGATGCAGTATGACGCCAGCAGGGGTATTTTCCCACCTCGTTGGACAGGCCTGGACCACTGCCATTCGAAGCCATGACTAGGTTGTTGGGATCCAAAATGAAAAAAATAATTTGCCGAATAACGTTATTTTGATTGCCAATATTGTTGTGGTAAAAATGCGCAATTTGGACCAAACAAAGCCATAAAAACTCTCCCTGTAAACCCTACCAGCGATTTTTTTTTATTCTGGGCCATCGACCAAGGCTCTAGTCAGACCCCTTTGTTTGGACTGCCCTGCCGGAACATGTCTGACCGCTTGTCAGCAAATTTCTGGTGCCACCGCTGTTAAGATGCAGAACTAAAATGGCTTATTGAAATGCAATACTGATGCTAAGCTGGAACACTTGATCAAACAATCAATCTACTCAAAGTCAATCTAATTTTGTCAATCAATTGGTAAGTTAACCTCAATAACTGAATTGATCTATCATCAATCAATTTATAAAATTATTAATACATTAATCAAACAATTGAACAACAAATACATTAAAAAATTGATAAAGTTAAACAACCAATTAATCAACTGATAAATAAAATAATCAATATATCAATAATCAATCAATAGTTTAATAATTGCAGAATAATACCAATCTAGTACCATCTACCCTTTAAATGAACTGACCAGTTTAGTTATGGAATTTTGAATTAAAGCAAAATCGTTAAGGAATTATGTTAATTAATTGAAACACCATTTCCTAGAAATGGGGCTATGTTTTTTTTTTTGTTTTTTTTTTTTGAAAGGTAGTCACCCTTCAGTCTGCAGTCCTGAGTTTAATCCATGGCAATATCACCATTTTTTGCACCGCTAAAACCAGCATCTAACCCTTAAGCTTCATAGTTTACATGGGTGTAGGCTGGGAGTTCAGTGTGTGCGGGGGAGGGGGTTAAAATACTAAAAATGACCTTTAAGTTTTCATTGGAATAGAAATTTAGTTCCACATTCCTAATTCACTCACCCCACCCCGCTCCCCCTCCCAAAAAAAAAAAACCCAGCCTACACTCATGATTTAGTTTTGTCTCTTAATAAGCAAATAAACTTGCTATAAAAGAAAACTAAAGTTTAAAACGTTTGGAAAAAAAATTGAGATTCGCTTTCACTCTGCTAACATATGGAGCACTGGTTGAGGTTGTTCAGCTTTGAAGCAGACATAAGAATAAGCAGGATTCTTTAGATGAAAACATACTTGTTTAGTAAACTATGGCAATGGAGCATACAACAGGACGTTGCTAATTCTCAAAGCAATTTAAAAATGGGCTATGAGCATTACAACATTCACACATACAGTAATGAAGAATTTGTAAACAAAATGAATGACTATGGGAAAAAGTAGCATGCAGTTAACAATGATAAAATGATAATGACAATACCTTTTAGATTATAGTTGATACTCCTATTTTTCATGAATGAAAATGAAGCGATACAAATGAAAAATATAAAAGAAAGGGATGGACCATGCAATGGATATATGTCTATAGAAGGAAGTACGGTATGGTAGGCAAAATCTATAATGACCTATTTGGAGTTACCTAATGTGCTGCCCAAGTGAATAACCATTTTAAATAGTGAATATTCTTTTATGTCTACCCAACATTACATATCTGGCAGGTACTATGAACTCTAGCTAGCTAGCTACCTATGCTCACCACAGTTTCACATCCCAAAACATATAACATTTACAAAAACTAACAGAAAGTTTTTGATTGGGTGCTAACAGAAACCCTAGCCTCATCAAAGAACTATTACTGTCAAAGCAGACCATTAAGAAAGGATTCTCATCGTAGAAGGTTCGAAAAGATGTGTTTAGGCGAGACTTTTTTTATACCCTGTTTGACGAACCCACCGCACGCCAATAATGATAATTTGAATAAATATAAAATTTTATTTTTACAAGTTAGCGCATCGCACCTGTCACGACAAAAAAAATGAAACTTTTTATTTATTTTTATTATGCTCTGCATTGCCTTGAAATCTCCCAAAATAAGATATCAATATTTCTTCCTTAATTATATAAATTTAAAGCCTTTTCAATCCAATAAAATGTTTACATTCATCAATAAAATTTTATTTTTATTTGTCCTTCACCTAGATGCCTTTGGCAAACCATTTTGCTAAAATATTAGAAAACAAAATTATATTTATTTACATAAATTTAATCCTCTGACGTTTACAAAAATAAGTTTCGCTAAACAAGGTATAAAGAGTCTTGCCTTAATGAGGGCCTAAAAGTGACAGGTGGAATTATGAACGTGATAAAATACATGATATCATTCTTACCTCTTCACTTTCCGTACAAGAACTAATACTTGGTTTTCCGTAACTTGATTCTTCATCATCCTCTCTGTAGTTCTCAGGGGGTGGTGGATACTCAGGGGGTGGGGGAAAATCAATTGGGGGAGGAATATTATTCTGTGGGGGTGGTGATACGGGTGGTGATACTGGTGGCGGTGGTGGTGGAGGGAGTTCTTGATCAATAGGCTGAAAACTGGACATTGTTGGAGGATCATATCGTGTGACATCTTTTGCTGGGGTAATATACACCCCCTGCAGAGATACTGGAGTAGCCATAGGTGGAGGAGTAGCAGGACTAGGGGGACTTTGGGGAGGGGGTGTTGATAAAATGTTATGACCCTCTGGGGATGATGAGTAACCATCACCCTGTGGAGAATCATAGAGTAAAGGCTCTTTCTTTGGAAGAGTGTCGGCATCGATGAAGTCTGGGGTTTCAGATATTGATGTATAATGATGGGATGGGGATGCAAGTTGTGTTGGCTGCTCCTCACTTGTGTAACTTGGAGGTCCACTGCCTGGTTCAGCTTGTTCTGACTCCGTTTCTTCTCTGCAATTAAGGTCAAAGGTTAAAATTACAATAAATATGAACATACAAGTTTGTCACTGTATGAATAACATCAATAATCAGGATGAAAAAAACAACAGAAATAATACAATAACAATATTAATGATAAATTATAATGGAAAAATTATGTATCAATAAATTTATTTGGGAAAGGCATACCTCTGGGGAGGGTGGACTTCCCCATTTTCTATCGTACACGCCGGATTATCATACACTTCCACTTGAGAACGTTGAACCTGCAAGAATAGAAAGAAACTTAAGTTAGTCTGTACAGTATAGAAAGTATAAAGTAAAAAACAGTAGCACTTTTGAGACTAACAATATATAATTTATTCTCTAACTTTCGTCCACACAGTGGACTTCATCAGGAGGCTGTCTATATGAATGTCTATATGAATGAATATATATATTATATATATTTATCATTAAAATACATATAATAAATATAGTAGATAATAAAAAATAAAATGTTATTAAGAACTTACATGATTTGATCTTGCATTTAGAAATGTTGGTGCTCCACTGGAGAAAAAAAACAGAAAACCCAATATAATTTTAAAACTCATAAAAACTAGAACAAATATGACAGAAATAAAGATAAAAAAAAAAAAATTAGCAATATATGTGAGAAGAAAAAAAGCTGCATTAAAGTAGTTTATTAATTATTCAAAGGTATAATAGTTACTTAGATGATACTATTTTGATTGAAATTATAAATGCACTGTGAATGCAGTGGCATATCTAAGGTGTTTTGAAATGGGAGGGGGGGGGGTAGGAACTGATGGGGTGCGAAGTTTAAGTAAGGGAGCTCGATGATTAAATGAAGGGGAAGTAGCACACAAAATAAATGTTATATTAGGTGATTATTATCTACTTGAGACTTATTTACTTTGAACATTTTCAATTGGTTGGGGGGGGGGGGGGGCACAAGTTTCACAAGTTTTTTTCGGGGGAGCATGCACCCCTCACATCCTCCCCTAGATATACCACTGCGTGAATGTAGAAAACTCAGCAGGAATGGCAGAAAGAATGAATGTTCTAGATGAATGAATGGACTTACTTGGGGAATAACTGCTCACTTCTAAAAGATGAATGTGCAGTAGATATCATCATAATGGCAAAAGAAAAGAGAACAGAGAAAGAAAATGAGGATAAATTACAACTAATATTTCATTTTTCATTTGTGGATCCAAAAAAATATTTTGTTTATTTAATAAATAATGAGGTGATGTGGGTTGATTTCTATATTACAAATTTCTAAAAATTACATTTTCTTGCAATGCGAGTATTTACTACTATGGAGATGCTTTATAAACTACAGCCAGACACTGTGCCAGACAATCATCGGCTGACGTAATTCTATAGAGAACGCAATGCCACGACGCACACGTGCAACAGATCGTTTTTAATTCTTGTTATTGAGTGGAGTTGGATTCATCGGCTGACCGTCGTACAGTGGGTGCTCGGCATTTGTCTCTAGCTTTGAGAGGCTTAAGCCGGACGCACACTGCACTGATGCAATTCCATAGAGTACGCAATATGGCGAGCCACGTGCAATGGAAAAAATAAGTTTTTATATGCATATTTTCTATAAAGGTAGCAATATTGAGAGCTAATCTCCATCCAGACTAACAAGTTATAATTTGCCAAAGTTATGAGTAAAAGTAATGCACCTTCTCTGTACTAAAGTACACCACATTCTTATTCTCAGCTTAACATTTAACAACCTGTACACATAGTTTTGGGATGCCAAGCCTCAATATAGTGTATGTTGATAAAAAGTCGTTGATATGGTATATGCTTATTTCATAACTGAATACATAAACTTGGGCGGTAGGAATGGGGTTTTTTGCCTTTTTATAATTGACGAGGACAATTTTTCTAGTTATAATTTTCATCTCAAAGCTAAATGGCCTATTAAAATATACAAATTTTTTTTATTAACATGTTTGTAATAGATTTGGGTTGCATTCAATGAACAGGTCAAACTCTAATTCTCCATGATGGCTCACTAGTCAATAAAACTGCCAGTAAGAAGTGTCTCTTGTAAGGAAGGGAGTTGTGAGGATGCATGGATGTGGTCTAATAAGCCTAAAACTACCTTGAAAATTGGAGTATGAACTCTAGACTAAGGTTTAACACAAATAGGCATTTAATTATCATTGTAACATTAATTAACTGGTAAATTAATGAGTTTAATACTTACGCTTGAACGGACTGGTCATCGAAATATACCGGATTAGATCTACAATGAAAGAAACAAATATAAGAAATATATTAAAATTTGAAACAAAAACGATTCAAGCAACTATACAATTTCTACAATCTTTAGAGATATTGTAAATGCTTGAATAAGCACCGCACTCGAATAAGCGCAACACCAAACCTGATTTTCTTTTAGCTAACCGCCGGTCTCCAGTAAGCACTGCGGCGCTTAACCGAGAGTATAATTACCCTGTGTGTAATGAAACACTTTGAGAAAGAGGGTTTTATATATACAGTGTTAAAATAAATAACACAATGAAGACACAAGCATTTCTTTATAAATGTCTATTTTAATGACACAGGACCTATGATAGGCCTACTAAACTACGAAAATATGTGAGATAGGTAACATGGGAACCAATGCCAATATTTTTTGAGCAAGCGCTGCACGTAAGCCTTCTAAAAATTTTATAAGCACTGCGGTGCATATTTAAGCATTAAGTCTAATAGATCAATAATCCAAACACTACAGTTTAACAAAAGTTTCTGTAAAAAAAAAAGCACTATCCAGTTTAACAAAAGTTTCTGTAAAAAAAAAAAAAAAAAAACACTATACAAAATATGTGACTTCCATCACAAAGTGATGTTGCTGTTAACGTTGAATGGAGATATACATTTCGGGCACTGGATTTTAGCAAAGATGTATCTTTTATTTTTATTGTTTTAATGCAGGTCACACCTCGCATTAAAAACCACTTTTTGGGCCAGGGTTTCTGCACCATCTTTAGCAGCATGTTTGGTCTCTAATTATTTAGCATCATAAATATAAAAGAAATTTGTTAATTTGGGACCAAAGAGTGGACTTTAATTAGAGGGTCTCTGATTGTAAGGGAGACTTGTACTTCAGCATATTTTTATAAATTAATTTATTTGTTGGTATATTAACTCAAAATGTGATTTTAACATTTTGAAATTCTAAATACTAGTGGTTCATCACTGAAATCTCTCTTTTTAAAAAAAATAAATTCTGGTTTTTTGTTTTTTTTTCTTAAGACCACACCTCTACTTCTATTGGTAATTTCACCTGTTATATTACAAATGTACTGAATGATAGGGGACTCATGTTGAAGGCAAGTCACACATTTTAGAATGAATAATAAAAAAAATATTACAGGTAGCAGTATAATTACATATTTCATGTGAATGAAAAATCTATAAGAGTTTAGAAATGATTTTCCATGCAGTAACTAAAAATGCAAGCAGCAAACAGCAGTATTAGCCAGGGGTGGCACCAGTAGGGGCAGGGATGCATTGCCCTACCCCCCGGTCGGACAGGCCAGAACAAGGAGGATGTCGGATCAAACATTAAAAAAATAATAATTTGCCTGTCCAAATAACGTTACCTGTGAACTATACTGGGGAATTTTTATTCCGAGACCCTGACCGAGGCTCTAGTCGGCCCCTTGGTTCAGACCTCTCCGTTGGATATGTCGGAACCCTTTACAGCAAATTTCTGGAGCCACTGCTGGTATTAGCCCCATGACAATGGTACATGAAAATGCAGATATGCAGACAATTTTTTCCACTTTTTTTTTATTTTTTCCATTTCTTTTAAATTTTAATTGTTTAATTATTTGTTTAAATGTTTCTATTTTTGGGTTGGAGACCTCTATGGACACAAACATTAGGCTTATTAGAGCTATCCATTGCTTCCCATTTTTGGAACTGCTTTTTATTGTCTTATTCTTTTGTAATTTGTAAATTCGACTTTGTTGCTTATTGTTCTTGTGTTTTATAATAGAAAGCAATAAATATAAACAAACAACATATAATGGTATTCAGCTCAGTGTAAGCTTCAGCTACATAAAAGAGAGAATCTCGCTATTAACTAACCCAACTATTCTAATCGCAACAACATGCACCTGCATTGTAAAATTTCAATAACAGTGCCGTCACAATGAATCTTTTTTTTCATTTTTTCTTTTTATATTTTGAAAAAAAAAAAAAAAAAATAGCTACAATTGAAATATCTGAAATTCAGACACCAATTTATTTTAAAAACTCAATAAAAACATTTATTTTACAGTAAATGAAAACTATGAATTTTAGAATAATTGTATTGAAAATATTTTTCGTGAGGGCGCTTTTATCAGAATCATGGCAAAATCTCCTGATGAAATGAGGACTCACATTATATGGGTGCGGATCATGGAATGGAGGCTGAATGGGAAAGATGAAGGATTAACAAATGGGATGAGTGGGTTAGAAACTAGAATGAATAATGGATGGAGGAATAATGACAAGATAAGATGAATCAAATATTGGATAGAAAAAATATGAAAGGTTGAAATTTGAATGGAATGAAAGAAAGTTTAAAAGTTGAATGGAATGAAAAAAATGGAATAATTTAAAAAATGACTGAACAATGAGAGAGATAAACCCTGTCTCTTATACACATCTCAATATGGCGAGCCACGTGCAATGGAAAAAATAAGTTTTTATATGCATATTTTCTATAAAGGTAGCAATATTGAGAGCTAATCTCCATCCAGACTAACA
>NW_022750285.1:172476-213318 GCF_011630105.1 Anneissia japonica
AGCATGCACCCCTCACATCCTCCCCTAGATATACCACTGCGTGAATGTAGAAAACTCAGCAGAAATGGCAGAAAGAATGAATGTTCTAGATGAATGAATGGACTTACTTGGGGAATAACTGCTCACTTCTAAAAGATGAATGTGCAGTAGATATCATCATAATGGCAAAAGAAAAGAGAACAGAGAAAGAAAATGAGGATAAATTACAACTAATATTTCATTTTTCATTTGTGGATCCAAAAAAATATTTTGTTTATTTAATAAATAATGAGGTGATGTGGGTTGATTTCTATATTCCAAATTTCTAAAAATTACATTTTGAATACATAAATTTGTTAATTGATGAGGACAATTTTTCTAGTTATAATTTTCATCTCAAAGCTAAATGGCCTATTAAAATATACAATTTTTTTTTATTAACATGTTTGTAATAGATTTAGGTTGCATTCTATAAACAAGTCAAACTCTAATTCTCCATGATGGCTCACTAGTCAATAAAACTGCCAGTAAGAAGTGTCTCTTGTAAGGAAGGGAGTTGTGAGGATGCATGGATGTGGTCTAATAAGCCTAAAACTACCTTGAAAATTGGAGTATGAACTCTAGACTAAGGTTTAACACACAATAGGCATTTAATTATCATTGTAACATTAATTAACTGGTCAATTAATGAGTTTAATACTTACGCTTGAACGGACTGGTCATCGAAATATACCGGATTAGATCTACAATGAAAGAAACAAATATAAGAAATATATTAAAATTTGAAACAAAAACGATTCAAGCAAACTATACAATTTCTACAATCTTCAGAGATACTGTAAATGCTTGAATAAGCACCGCACTCGAATAAGCGCAACACCAAACCTGATTTTCTTTTAGCTAAGCGCCGGTCTCCAGTAAGCACTGCGGCGCTTAACCGAGAGTATAATTACCCTGTGTGTAATGGAACACTTTGAGAAAGAGGGTTTTATATATACAGTGTTAAAATAAATAACACAATGAAGACACAAGCATTTCTTTATAAATGTCTATTTTAATGACGCAGGACCTATGATAGGCCTACTAAACTATGAAAATATGTGAGATAGATAGGTAACATGGGAACTGGCATGGAAAATGCCAGGCCAATATTTTTTGAGCAAGCGCTGCACGTAAGCCTTCTAATAATTTTATAAGCACTGCAGTGCATATTTAAGCATTTACGATAGTCTAATAGATCAATAATCCAAACACTACAGTTTAACAAAAGTTTCCGTAAAAAAAAAAGCACTATCCAGTTTAACAAAAGTTTCTGTAAAAAAAAAAAAGCACTATCCAAAATATGTGACTTCCATCACAAAGTGATGTTGCTGTTAACGTTGAATGGAGATATACATGTCGGGCACTGGATTTTAGCAAACATGTATCTTTTATTTTTATTGTTTTAATGCAGGTCACACCTCGCATTAAAAACCACTTTTTGGGCCAGGGTTTCTGCACCGTCTTTAGAAGCAAGTTTGGTCTCTAATTATTTAGCATCATAAATATAAAAGAAATTTGTTAATTTGGGACCAAAGAGTGACTTTAATTAGAGGGTTTCTGATTGTAAGGGAGACTTGTACTTCAGCATATTTTTATAAATTAATTTATTTGTTGGTATGTTAACTCAAAATGTGATTTTAACATTTTGAAATTCTAAATACTAGTGGCTCATCACTGAAATCTCTCTTTTTAAAAAAAAATAAATTCTGTTTTTTTCCCTTTTTTTTTTTCGTAAGGCCACACCTCTACTTCTATTGGTAATTTCACCTGTTATATTACATGTTGAAGGCAAGTCACACATTTTAGAATGAATAATAAAAAAATATATTACAGGTAGCAGTATAATTACATATTTCATGTGAATGAAAATCTATGAGTTTAGAATGATTTTCCATGCAGTAACTAGAAATGCAAGCAGCAAACAGCAGTATTAGCCAGGGGTGGTGCCAGTAGGGGCAGGGGTGCATTGCCCTACCCCCCGGTCGGACAGGCCAGAACAAGGATGTTGGATCAAACATTATAAAAAATAATAATTTGCCTGTCCAAATAATGTTACCTGTGAACTATACTAGGGAATTTTTATTCCGAGACCCCGACTGAGGCTCTAGTCGGCCCCTTGGTTCAGATCTCTCCGTTGGATATGTCGGACCCCTTTACAGCAGATTTCTGGAGCCACTGCTGGTATTAGCCCCATGACAATGGTACATGAAAATGCAGATATGCAGACAATTTTTTCCACTTTTTTCCATTTCTTTTAAATTTTAATTGTTTAATTATTTGTTTAAATGTTTCTATTTTTGGGTTGGAGACCTCTATGGACACAAACATTTGGCTTATTAGAGCTTTTCATTGCTTCCCATTTTTGGAACTGCTTTTTATTGTCTTATTCTTTTGTAATTTGTAAATTTGACTTTGTTGCTTATTGTTCTTGTGTTTTATAACAGAAAGCAATAAATATAAACAAACAACATATAATGGTATTCAGCTCAGTGTAAGCTTCAGCTACATAAAAGAGAGCATCTCGCTATTAACTAACCCAACTATTCTAATCGCAACAACATGCACCTGCATTGTAAAATTCCAATAACAGTGCCGTCACAATGAATTTTTTTTTTCATTTTTTCTTTTTATATTTTGAAAAAAAAAAAAAAAAATAGCTACCATTGAAATATCTGAAATTCAGACACCAATTTATTTTAAAAACTCAATAAAAACATTTATTTTACAGTAAATGAAAACTATGAATTTTAGAATAATTGTATTGAAAGTAATTTTCGTGAGGGCGCTTTTATCAGAATCATGGCAAAATCTCCTGATGAAATGAGGACTCACATTATATGGGTGCGGATCATGGAATGGAGGCTGAATGGGAAAGATGAAGGATTAACAAATGGGATGAGTGGGTTAGAAACTAGAATGAATAATGGATGGAGGAATAATGACAAGATAAGATGAATCAAATATTGGATAGAAAAAATATGAAAGGTTGAAATTTGAATGGAATGAAAGAAAGTTTAAAAGTTGAATGGAATGAAAAAAATGGAATAATTTAAAAAATGACTGAACAATGAGAGAGATAAACCATGGGATAAATGCAATGAAAATCCTGTTTAAAACAGGATGGGATGGAAGGATAGAAATTATAAATCTATAATACATAATGGAATAAAAAAAATGTATGAAAGAGTATAAACAAATATGAGGGAAACATTCAGTTGATAGAAATAAGGGAATAGAGTTAAAATGAAAGAATAAAGCAAATAGCTTAAAAATTTCTTTTAGATGACATACAAAGAAAATATAAATATGAATGTTAAATCAGAGAGTGCAAGAATAGATAATAGCACTGTTTAACTCTTATATGTTAAATATACTATAGAAATATCTATTATGAAATAATTTTAAATGGTAATAATAATTATCAAATTTGTAATTTTGAAGTTATAAATTTTGTTGTGCGATTGATTTAAAATTGCTTTAAACTGGATACAATAGAAATGAATAAAGGTATGGTACTATGCTGCACAAACATTATCATAAAAGTAGTAATCCAATCACCTAGCCATCACCAGGAAGGGTACATGTAAGAAAGAGATCGGGAAAGAATTTGGTTAAATGGGGCTTGCAAATTAAGTTCACCGGCCTTAATAGAATAATTGTAAGATGATAATTAAGGGCTAACCTCCTGAGATGGACATCACTGGAAAGTTCGGAAATGCGAATAAGATCCCTATGACATGGAAAAGTGACAATACATCATAATTTAAGGGGCAAATTTCAAGGAAAATCAGGAAAAGTTTTCAAATATATAATTGTATTTTTTATGTTGTCCTACAATAAATAGAAAAGTAAAGGGGGAAAAGATTATTCTTGAAATTCAATAGTTATAGTCATAACATAAGATAAAAAGAAAAATATAGTACAAAAAGACGTAGTATTTTTAATATTATATAGGGATAGAGTAAGCATAATGTAATTGTAGAAAGACTATTCCATTATTATTTAGGGGAGGAAATTTATATTGGAGAAAAGAAATTGTAGTTAAAGTAATAAATATTTTTCTAAAAAAAAGTTACCATAAACATTTTTTTTTAAAAATAAATTCTGAAATTTATAAATAAATGAATATATTTGAAAGACAATCCACAATACATTTTGTGTCTGTTTATTATGTAATTTTAGTGTAAAGGTGAAAATTCCAAGCTTTAAAAAAATCACTAATAAAACAGCTAGTTGTCTTAAACTTACATTTCTGTAGCATTTGGGTCGTTGATGGCTGTTAAGTTTGTGTACATTGGAACATACATCCTGGCTTGTTTTTCCCGCTCCATTTGTCGCCTGCAAATAAATAAAAACAAGTACATTGTTATGTTTTAATATTAAAAAAGTTTAAATAAAATACCCCTAAATTGATTAAGACAATGTAAATCTATGTCCAGATTATCAAACTTTCTTTGACAAAAAAAAAACACAAAAAAACAACTGTTTTATCCCCATATATAGTCATGTCATGACCATATTTAGGCATACCAGACATTTTTGTCAAATGAAATTTCATAGTCTATATACAGGGCTTCAGTTGATGTGTAAAGTATAAACCATTTATCAGATAAAGCATACTCCCTTTATTGATTTTGGTAATTGTAAGAGGAGCTTATTCAAACAAGTATACTCGTTTTTTGAATATTCAATCAATAGCAAGGGCTAACCTCCTGAGGCAAATATTCAGTGCCCAGAAAATATTGGAAAAACATTTCTATAAAATTTACAATACAACTTTCTTTCAAAGGGAAATTGCAAGGGAAAAAATAAGAAGAGTTTTCAAACACATAACTGTTCATGCTTTTATCATTTAACTTTTCATAATACTGGGTTAGGATATAAATGATTTTTGCTACCAGCACCCAAGTTAACATTAATATACCTAGTGAAAATAAAACAATGTTGTGATTTTGTAATTGATGTGTTAATTAATTGTGTTTCTGGTTATACCAACACATTATTAGAAATATAATTAATATTTATTTATTTATTTATTCACAATCTTTAACCAGGGTGGCCCACTCAGTCAAGTAGCCTGGTCTCCCTTGGGGTCTTGGGTACAAAAGTTTTTAGAATATAAAGTAAAACATTTTGCAAAAATACAACAAAAAACATATAAACAATATAAAGATATAAATTAACATAAACAATATAAAAATATAAAATATAAATATATAGTATATATATTATAATAGTTATGAACATTACCGACCCAAACCCCAAAAAATGTTTTCTTGAAATGAAAATATACTTAAAACATAGCAATATCAAGAGTAAAGATTGTAAAATAAAATTAAATTATAAAATCTTTACACTAAATGGGCTGAGGCGGTGGAATCTGCTTTTAAAATTTTAAAAACTGTCTAAATTATCTTGTTTTATAAAGACGCATTCTATCTGCTAAATCAATAGACCTTTCCTGGCCCCTTGGACATTTTTTACTGATGTCCCACAAAACAACAGTGTAAAAACTTGTGGGACAAAACATGTGTATCTTTCTGGCTCTGTTCTGATTGGTCAGCTGTTTCAGTTTGATTGACAGCCTGGAATGGTCCATTACGTGTATTGTCAATAAATATGCGAGTCTCAGAAAATTAAAACCACTCTTATTGAAAATACAAAATAGTCTAAAAAAATATTTACACCAATATATATAATCTGATTTGAATGTAATGTAAAAATTATTATAAAGAATATAAAAAAATAGATTATGAAACACATGTTTATTTCCCGGGGTAGGAATAAAAGGTAGATTTCAGATACAGTAAATGATAGAAAAAACAAATTAATGAAGGATCCCAGAATTGAAGATTTGTAAACTTTTAGCAAATTTACCTGTCTTTAGATGCTCTGATGCACAGTAAAGGGACAAATTCATAAGGGCATTATGAAAACGAAGTGATGTAATCAGGTCAAATAATTGATTAAACTTATTGGAAGATTGCCAGTTGACATCTTAAAGTTACTTCACAAGTGACACTTGGATTGGATTTATTAAATTGACTGGTTGCTATTATATGCAGTTTAATGAAAAGGTTTTGCCGTATAAGAAGATTGAACCATTTTAAGTAGGGCATACACTACATCCAACGAGATTGAAACCCCAACCTTGAGGTGGAAACCAAACCGTTCCCGCTGCACCAAACCGCTTCCAATTCCAACCTGATTACACGCGTGTAGCGGATCGTTCTTAATGACAATCCGCTCAGATTGCCACTGATCAGACGGCATCCCACCGTCAAGCACGCACAGAACCACCGGCCAACAGTCGTATGACCTTTAGAAAATCATACTAAATACTGTATATGATTCTGAGTTCAAATCAAGTAGAATCAAAGGACTGATAATTTAGCTGCTAAACGCCACATCCTAATTGTAATTCCTGCATTTTTTTCATTTCATATTCCTTTAGGCATGAGCACCAAGGATATGTCAATCAGCTGAACTTAATCGCTACCCTACATGGCATATCCATTAAACGACAGGGGACTGATTGGGCCAGGGTAGCCCCCTACTTTTCTCGAAGGATGTACTGGGTTCTTTAAAGTGCACACGAGCCAATGGGTACACCGGGCCTACGGTTTGAAGTCCTTAACTGAGAAAATTTGTTCCACCACCGGAACCATTGACAAGTTAACTGTTTGAAAAAGCGCCCATATTATAGCTGAAGGTTACACTGCCAATGACTTAACCAACGGCCAACACACATGTAGAAATTGCACTACAAATATTTCAACAGGAATTTGCGCTGCTACTACCAGCATGTGAACATTTTGACTTTAGTAGTTTAATCAATCGTTTCAAACTTACTTTTTCCAGGAGACATAGACGACAATAATCGCAAGGAATGTGAACATAAAGAGAAGGCCAGCAAAGATAATAATCAATATGTACTCCAACTTCCACGGTTCATCCTCTTGTATGACAGGTTCTGCCTGGACCAGGTAATAAGCACCCTCAGGAAGGATCTGGTTAGAAAGTACATCGGTGTTGCCATCGATCAATCTGAAAAAAAAACAAGCAGTCTATGAGCAATCTTTTGATACTGGAGTTGCAGAGGTCCATTTAGACTTGTCACAAGTCTCTAATTTATTGGTTTTTCCTAGTGTTACAGACTAGTTTGAGACTTTCAAAGAGAGCCACCAATGTCTGGTTATATCGAGAAACCTTTTATATGTTGTTGATTTGGATATGCGGAATTAGATCCTAGAAAAAGTATACTATGGAACGCCATGCAAGTAAGTAATATGGAACGCCATGCAAATAAGTAATATGGAATGCTATTGGTGCCAAAATTAATTTATTTTTAAGAATTTTCACTGTAAACAATATTAATATTGATAACAATATTAATATCATTAATAATAATTATAATAATGAGAAGGTCTTAGTAAGATAACTCTTGTATTTCCAAATACCAGTGAAGTACTGTACTTAACTGCTTTTTTGTACTCTACTGTTTTTGAATTTTTATTTCTTAGTTTTGCTTGTTTTTTAGTTTAGCCATGATTTGGTTTCTTTTGAATAATTATCTTGATATTGTATGTTTCTTTTGTGAACTCACCATCATTCCGATGTGTGCCGCTGATCTAAAGGCATATGTTCAATAAAGTTCAGTTCAGTACAGTTCACTGAGTAAGACAAAGTTTAGAGACTGGAACACAGTCTAGGGTCCATTGTTTCTTAACATACCTAATTCTATTTTGCTGTGCAATGTGATACCCTTTGGCACTGACTTTTTGAATTATACAGTAGGAAAAACATTCAAATTTCATCAATTTGCAGGAGACGGGTTTGTTTCCGGGTTTTGTTTGCTTCCTCGAGTGTGGGAGGTCGTCCTGAGACTTGGGACCCCTGGGGCTAATGCCAAGTCGTTGACAACAATGGCATGCTTTAATCCAAGAAAAACAAACTCTTGTACTCTTATGTATGTTATGTATGTAACAAATGTTAAGCATCTTTAGGCCTGCTTTATAATTGGATGAAGACACCATGGGATTCTAAGCTGCTACGTACACTCAAAATTCTATCGAAATGGCACTTTTTGGTTGTTCTTTTTTCTTTTAAATTTGTCTGGCTTCTACGTACAGTTAAACTAGATAAAAGAACTAATTTTTGCAAATCATGGTAAAAAAAAATTTTCATTGCGCATAAGTGAAAAAGTCTTACTCTTGTATTTCCTCTGACGTTAGCGGTACCCCGGTATCACGCCTGATTGCATAGAAGTAATTATCGGTATATATTGGGTCACTGTTTGATCTGATATCATATATCTCAACCTCTGCATTTAGAACATTTTCTAGTTGATTCTCATTGTGTATTTCATTAATTAAAGCATCATCATAGGCTGCAGTAAGAACTAACACAGTCCGATGCTCCTCTGCGATGATAGCAATCTGTGAAAAAAAAAAGCTTGAGATTTAAACTTGACATCTTTCAATTTAACAACAACAACGATGAGTATATATAGAAGATAAAAGTGAAAGTATTTGCAGTTATTTTTTATCTTTAAGATGTGTCTGCCAAACAAAATCTGGAAAAACCTCAAAATTCAATTAAATATGGGATAGTTCATTTAAAAGATTACGAAGATTTTAAATGCCAACTATCTATAGGACTAGGCAAAAGAATGTTATTAAAGTTATTATTTAACTGTCTGCAGTACTAATTGATGGAGAAATGTTTCTTATTTTAATAATTGACTTGTTGATATAGGAACTATAATTAATTATTCAAATTAGGCAACTTAAGTATGAAATTGAACATTTTATATGTTGTAGAACTGATTTTCCTTAGACACAAAAATCATATTTGACGAAAAACGGTTAATGATTTTTTATTATTTAAAAACTGGGGGAAAAAGAAGTGTAACCACTTTTTTCCCCAGTTTTTAAATATTCAAAAATCTGTATGTCATTAACCGCTTCCGAGTTTTTCGTCAAATGTGCATTTTGTGTTTTAGAAAAATCTGTTCTACAACATATCAAAAAATGTTTTCCTCCTGAGCCTGGTTTCAAATTTTTTATCTCATGGCATTCCTTGGATTTTATTATTTTTATGTGTACTATTATTTTCCTGAATAAAATAAAATAAAACATTTATATGTGCAGTGAATCAACTTACAAAGACTTTACACGATGCTTCTGCAAATTCCTCCGTTTCAACGGTGGCAAGAACAGTGAATTTGTAAGTTTGACTGTTGCTGGTGAATTTCTCAAGATTTGTGATGCGTCCGCTTCTACTATCAATCTCAAACACATCTAACCCCTTCTGCGACCCACTTAAATATGGTTGTAAAGTGTATGTGATAATATTATCTTCAGTATCTGGATCATTAGCCTAAAAGGAAAAAAAGATGGTATGCCAATATTTCAACTCTTGTATATCATTAATTAATATCATCAGTGGAAGATCCAGGGGTGGCAAGAAGGGGTGCAGGGGTGCAGGCTGGTTTTGCTCTGGGGATGTGAAATGGTCGGGGGTGGTGCGAAAATTGAGAATGCAGAATTAAATTCCTATTCCAATGAAAACTTAATGGTCATTTTTATTATTTTAACATACAGGATGCAACTTATTCCCTATCATATGGAGAGAGGGGTGGTGCAACCCTGCAATCCCCTATCCCAGCCTATGCCCATGGAGTGCTTACCCCTCAGCAGCAGCCTAAAAAACACTTGCCATAAGGAAAATCAATTGTATAAGAGATTAAACTTGCTAAAACTCCAAAACACACTTTTCTTAGTTTCTGCTTCCCCTCCCCAAGCTCCACGATCCATCAGACCTTAAGTTTCACCTACTTTGGACCATAAGACTTGATTGTCAATCGTGCCTCTGGCAAAAGCAATCTTGGATTCGCCACTTGATGATTTCTTTTTAATGGAGACAATAAATATTCATACAGAATAGCATTTAATATTACAATCATTATCATCATTATTAGCATTATGATATACAATTACCTGTACAGTTACGACAGCAGTACCGGCGCTAGCTCTCTCAGAAACACCAACCACATAGAGCGATTGTGTAAAAATTGGTGGGTTATCATTAATATCTCCAACAGTTATCACAATAATGGTGATACTTGGATCTGATAAATAATAAAAATACATATTGTTATCATTACTGTTATTATTTCATTTCATTTATTTCGCCTTTTTTTTTAATCATAACAATACAGTAAAATATTCAGAAAATTCGAAAAGGTAATCCTGTCTCTTATACACATCTAGATGTGTATAAGAGACAGCTCTCACACGGTATAGAACTCCAATTATCTTTAATAATCACCAATAATAACACGATAAATTGTTTTGAGAGACGATAATGGATTTGGCAGTAAATTGCAAGATGAAAAAAGGAATTTAGTTTAATATTTAATCTGGTGGATTGTATGAAGAAAAAAATAATATCTGTGCATTTGATTGTTTTTTTTAAAAATATTCCTACACCACAATCAACATCATTATCACCAACTCATTACTATCATCATTAAACTTGAACAATTATTAAAATTATCATTTTGACAAAATGAAATGATTTAACTTAGTACTATCATTATCATTTCCTACACAATAACATCATTATCATTATATTATTATAGTTTTAAAATCTTAACGACCAGAATTATGAAATTACATTACGTGCTAAGTTTTGTATTTCAAAGCCTCGTAAAATAGTTCTAAACAAATCACAGCCTACCTTCAGCCCTACGTTTCCTCCCTCCGCTTGTATCAACGGAACCTCCTAAACTGTTTGTAACACTCGCTTGAATGGTGAGAATGAACTCGGGTGTTGATTCTCGATCAAGAATGGTCCTCGTCAGGATAGTCCCTATATTGTTTGCCGAACGGATCCAAAAAAATCCTAACAAAAGATATCAAGATAATATGTTTTTCTATTATTATTTACTCAGCAAAACAAACAATCCAGTACACCAACCAAGGTGACCTGTCCATCAAAATAAGATACGGGGACAGCTTTAAGCCACAATGTGTCTGCTACATTCTCTAACAATTACACTAGATATTAAAAATAATAAATTAAAAAATAAGCCAGTACAGACAAAATATAATACTTATATTATGTAAAATATTGTTATAATTTCCTTAAAAAATAAAGATGATAATAAATATTTGACAAAAACATATAATCCACACAATTGGGATTCAAACCCAATTACCATTTGGATATTCTACCAACTTAGGTTTGAGGCTAAGTTTGATGTATATACCCTGGACTTTCCCATTCAGACGCGTTTTTTCAAGGTATTGCATAATATACAATGAATGAATGAAATCACATGATAGTAACTTTGGTATGGAGATACACCTCCACCACTTGTGACAATTAAAGACGATAATAAATACGATGATAAATATTTGAGAAAAATGTATGTCTCTATCGGGATTCGAACCCAAGACCTTAATCCGATTACCGTTCAGATACTTATTCAGATATTAAATTGCCTGTGGATTATGATACTTTCAATTTCTGTTATATTCTACAATCATAAAAAAAATAAAGTATTCTAACTACAGAGGGAGACATTTATAAATTAAAAAACAGAATTATTTACCATTCTCATTGCCATCTATAATTTCATATGTAACAATTTCTCCTTGGTTTGCAAGAGCTTGTACGGTGGCTACCGTTGTATTTACTTCCGAGTTTTCAGTAATGTTTGCACTGTAAGGCAAACAAATGTACAATTTTAATGCAGAGTTACCAATCAGACAAAAAATACAATTTGTATTTTAAATGCTAAAATTAGTTGATATAAATTTATTTAAAAAAAAAACAGTCATTGCCTACCTATATTCTGGTTCTGTAAATGTAGGCACTTCATAGAATGTTACCCCTCTGTCCACAATTTGTATAAATATTGAAGCTGTTCCATTAAGCGGCAGTTCCCCCATATCTTCAGCAATGATGGTTAACTGTGTACAATTCAATATGTAGAAACATGTTAAGAAGAACAGAAGTGTTTGTATCAATTTTATTAATCCTTGTGAATAAAGGCCTTGCTGTGTGTCATTAGAAATCCACATATTAATCTACTTTAGTGCAATCACTTATTCAAATTAGACTGGTGAAAGACAGTTCAAGTCAATGACTTAGATATTCAAAAAGCATTTGTAGCAAAGACAAGCCAAACCAGTCGATAGTTGCAAAAATTGATTTTTAGTTATTAATACAGAGGTTAAAAAGTAAAATGAGAGTTATAAAATGGTAAAAGAATCATTTAAATCCGACATTTCATTATGAAGTTACAGGAGCTTAAACATAAAGCTGTTTAAAGAACAATATTTGAGAAATCAGTCTTCAAAGTTTACGATTTTGGGCAAAGTTCTTAGGCAGAAACCATCACCTAATCGTTTAAAATTGTTATTTTAACATTGAAAATGGGGAAAATAACAGCATAGCATGATGTATAGATATATAAAGGTTAGTTTAGCGCAATTAAATAGATTTCCAAAATGTTGACATTTTAGCATGTTTTGGCCATTATCTCCGAAACGGGATTTGCGAAGAGTGACTGGTTTGACTTGTCTTTGCCACATTTTCAAACAAGTGCACTATATATACAAAGCTATTGAATTAAGCTGAAAATTCAAGCACTTTCCACTGTCATAATTCAAAGAAAAGAAGGAGTAAACCAGAAGCCATACTCACCAAATAGCTGTTCCAACAATTGGCACTACCAAACAAGCAACATACAAAAACCAAGACTAACACCTTAAAATGATGCACTAGAGAAGGATAGCATGCTGGGGTCAAAGTTGAAACTGGTCAAAATAGCCTTAGGATGAAATACAGTACTTGATAATTGTGATTACTAATCTACTGAATTGAGAAAGATTAAATGTATGAGTGCTAAAGATGTGGGATTGAAATATAGCATAGACCAAAAGATTAAATTGCAACCACAAACAGTATGTCTTTTCGTGCATATTCTACATAATTAATAGCACTTTTTAGCTTTACTGCCTCTACTATACTGCCCTCATGAGCCTGATTGATTAATAGTTGATTAATTAATAGATGTTTTTTAGATCTACTGCATCTATTATACTGCCCTCATGAGGAGCTCTAGAAACACTCGGCTGATTAACTAACAGTTGATTGATTGATTTAAGATCTTTCTTAGCTCTACTACCTCTATTATACTGCCCTCATGAGGAGCTATAGAAACACTCAGCTGATTGATTAATAAATCCTTTTTAACTCTACTGCCTCTTCTACTGCCCTCATGAGCCTGATTGATTAATAGTTGATTGATTAATAGATCTTTGTCAGATCTCCTGCATCTATTATACTGCCCTCATGAGGAGCTCTAGAAACACTCGGCTGATTAACTAATAGTTGACTGATTGATTAATAGATCTTTCATAGCTCTACTACCTCTATTATACTGCCCTCATGAGGAGCTACAGAAACACTCGGCTGAATTAATAGATTTTTTTAGCTCTACTGCCTGTATTATACTGCCCTCATCAGAGCTTTTGAGATTACAAAATCCTGTTTCGTTTAAAAGCACATTTTTACCATACTATTTCTCTCTCTCTCTATTGACTCCCACCCAGGACTTTTACTCCAAGAACTTGAATGGAGGCCATACAGCTAATTGGTTCTGATCTCCGGTCAGATTTGTTCAGTTGCAATGCCCAGGGAGCAAGAAACCCTCCCGTCAGACAGGACAAACACCACTCCCCTCAATAAATTATTGGACCCTCTGTAGCCACCCAATGCTATCATTAAGTGATAAAATACGATGCACTAAATAATATTAGTCAATGTAAAATGCATGAGTTCATGTGACTGCCCGGCTTAATTGTGTGTATTTTTGGGGGCAAGAAAGGAGAATACATGATGATATTCTAATCTATTACCTCTTATCTAAGACTACGGGTTGCGACTCAAAATCAAGTCGGCCAATTAATTAGACTCTAGAATTTATATAATATTTAATTCTATATTGTGTTAACAAATATGCCCTAGAGTAAGACAGAGAATAAATTGTGTTTACCAGTTAATAACCCAATTGGATTATCTGTTTATTAACGTAGTGAGATGTGGGTTGTGGCAAATTGCGTGGATGTTTGTTTGGGTTACGGGGCAAAAAGATTAAGAATCAATGAACTAATCTTTCTCCAGCTTTAATAAATATGATGGCAGTTTCATAAAAGCGATACATACTCTACCACCGATATGCATGCACATACGTTTAAAGCCAAATAGCGATAAGACTCACGTTAAAGTCATCCTGTGTCGTCTTTGTGAGTCCAGTCTTTGTTAAAATCTTGTTTTCATTGATAATGAACCAATCACTTTCTGGATAAAAAGCGTAGGTGAGCTGACCAAACTCCTGGTAAGAAATATTCAGTTAAGTACAAATAGTCATAAGACACAACAAATAAACATGAAGTTAATGAATAATTTCAACAAGAATATGCAAATAAAAAATAGTTTACATTAAATTAATTAAATTTATTTATCCAGACACTAGCCACTAAGCCAAGCCAATCACATTAAAAAAATAAATTGATATTAATGTTTATTAAAAAACGATAATGATTCTTAATACAGTAGAACCTCGTTTTTACGTACTCCAGTTTTACAAACCATCGGTTTTACATACGCCTCATACCGACAATGACGTCATCAAAAACCCCGAAAATATTTAAAACAAACAGCCCTTTTAAGTGCCACCATAAGTCAAAAGAGATTTGTTACTTTCTGTCTGCTTATTATTTCAATACTGCAACAATAAACAATAATATGCAAAGTATAAACAGCAATGTAATACCGGGCTGTTATAATTTAAAACTACGTGAACTGCGCGAGATGAACAACTACCAACGGTGCTCAAAATAATTACTTTCCTACTTAACTTCTTAGAAAACTTCTACACAAAATTTACTAAGCCTGGTAAGCATAATTTCGTAAACGAACACTTGGTTAATGGCTCGCCCAAGTGCAGTGCACATGGTCTTAGTTTGCCTCAACAGGCCCAGACAACACCGCAGCTCTGTTGTTTAGACTAGACATGAAGGGGGATTCCCAAGTTACAATTTTGTCGTATAGGTAATCTTACAATATTTTCATGTTTTTAGTATGGCATCGTCAAGTGATGAATACAAACACTAAACACATGGTTTTATTCGAAGGCCCAAGCCAGTACAGTTGCCGGTCTAGCCTATGCCTAAGTAACATCGTTTGTTCATAATGTATGTTAATTCAGTGTTCTATCTATACATATTAGGTCAAAGGTCATTACAAATTTAACCCAACTTCAATTTTATGAATCCCCTGATTTACATACGCACTCAGGTCCCGTGCCGTACGTAAAATCGAGGCTCTAATGTATAACATAGAAAGAATAATTCAATTTGTTATCGTGTAATCAAAGTTAATATAATCATAGGAAAATTTATTGTAGTTGGTACTCACTCCTATGTCTGCATCGGTTGCTATGACATTGTCAATGACAACTGTGCCGAGATCAGCATATTCTGGAACAGAACCTCGGTAGAAAGGTTTTTGAAACTGTGGTACGTTGTCATTCTGGTTCTGAAATAAAATGGTCAACAATTATTGGTATACAAATAATGAATGTTTTCATGAGTTGAAAGATCGACTGTTCCATTCGACAAGGAAAAGCCAAGTGGAATAGAACTGTTTATCTTTCAACTCTTTAAATTATTCTTTCAATTAGACAAAATAAAAAACATTCACCATTTGTTTCACAGCACACCTAAAATAGATTCTTGCCATTTGATATTTTTTATGAAAAAAAAATCTACCTTTTTTCTGAAAGCAGATTCTAGAAATTTGATGTTTTATAAAAAAAAAATCTACCCTTTTTGTAAATAGAACAGTCCAGTGTCTCTTTAACGAATCAAAAGGTTGTATTAGGTTGATTGCCATACCGTATCCTAGGCACCGTGCAATGAAAAAAACGTGTGGAATGTAAATGCATGTATGAAAAAAAAAAATGCATGGTGGAACTAATTTTCCATGAGTGATAAAATGGGGAAAATAACCAATGTTACGTGATATGAAATCCACCAATCATATGACAGGGATCAATTTAGGTGTGGTATAAATGAGGATAGATAATGGAATATTGTAACAAATGGAATATTGTAACAAAGAAGCCAATCTCGAAAAGAAGCAAATCCAAGGGTCCTAAAAAAACGGAAGCACAGGGCTTCTATTTGAGGTTTTACAATATAGCTTTTAAATTATAGTGAGTTTCGAAGGCATACATTAATAATGAAATTCAACCATAATTATCTTGACTATTAAAGTTCATACATACAAATTTAAATAGCAATTGTTTACTAGTCAATCTTCAGCAAATCCTAATGATTAGTACTGCTATGTCCAGATATAAAAAAGGTTATCCATGCAATACAGCTATTCACATGGACCCCTGCAATACAGCTATTCACATGGACCCCTGCAATACAGCTATTCACATGGACTGAGACCTGAGGATGTTTATATTTTTAACAAACAGAAATGGATGCTGTGTCTCAGCAAAACTCTGAAAACATACCTGTACTTGTACTACTACTGTAGTCATTGCCACAAGATTAGCGTCCTGCTGGTCAATATCTGTTGCGGAGATTGTTAACGTGTACATTTTTTGCTCCTCGTAGTCTAGCGGTGCCAGGACGGACAGGTCTCCCGATGTGGAATCAAGGGCAAAGATGTTTGTATCGCCACTGACGATCATGTACCTTATGTTTGTTTCGATATCAGAATCAGTTGCCTAGGAGACAAAATATTGATATTGTTTAAGATGATAATGTTGACAGAATGATACTATTGACATGGTAAAGTCAAAAACAGACCTGCATATTGAATGGATCAAATAACTGCCAATGATGACATACATCAAAACAATTCAGTATTCTCTGCATGGGCATAGGCTGGGGATGGGTCAGGGGTGCACACTCTCCCAGGAAGACAAATTAGTTCCACTAAATGGGTTAAAATACTAAATATGACTATATTAAGTTTCCATTGGAATAGAGATTTAGTTCCGTATTCTCAATTTTTGCACTCTTTTTTGCATCCCTCCCTCAGACCAAAACCAACCACACCTCTGCACTGATACACAGACTTTACTATAAAAATCTTTAATTGATTAGCAGTCAATTTAAGGGATTACTTACTGCTTTTTCATTCACTTTTTTAAATGAAACTATGACTTTAATTATATATACAAAGTCAGGCATCACATACAGTACTATATAACATTTTATTGTTCAAATTGACAGAAGTCAAAAAACATATCTTTAAATTATAATGGTGAGAAGGTTAATGATGATTTGAGAATACCAAAATCCTTTTAAAATTATTTTTTTGTTAATTGATCAAATTAAATGATATTCTAGTTATATATCTATTTTATTCTATTTATATATCTATTTTTATTTTTATTCGGTTATTTTGTTTGCAGTGCTAGGATGGCTAAGATATTGTAAGATTAAAATTAATAACGTATCTAGAAAGGCCCTATCCGAAATATGTACTCTTTGTGAAGAGATCCACAAAGAATATGTAAATGATATTCTATCATACCTTTACAGTTACTACATCAGTGATGGGCGAGTTCTCCATTACCATTACAGTGTAAGTAGACTTTTCAAACGTCGGCCCATTATCGTTGACATCTAACACAGTAATGGTCACTATTATTGTCGTGCTTCGTGGGTTTGCGGCCTTGTCCTGAGCAGTGACCGTGATCATATACTGGGCTTGAGTTTCACGGTCTAGGGCTTCCGAGGTAGTGATCACGCCAGTTACAGGATCAATAGTGAAGGCATCCGAGATAAGGGTGAACTCAACTTGAGAGTTGATGGTGCCAGGTTCATCAAGATCGTATGCCTGAGAAAAAAACAAATACAACTGATTATTGGCTTTGTAAATTAAAACTGGTTAAAACGTTCGCTGCCAAACTCGTCCCACAGGGTGCTGTTGAGGGCGCAAGGGATGACCATACTTGTCAAAATTGGGGTAACATTCTAGCGTTAATTACTTTATTGTTATACATTGTAGAACCACAGACTTAACGTCTGATTGTTCGGAGAACATACATCTAGACGATAACGTACAAATAACATATATATGTTTGTTGTGGTATGTTGCCGGCAGTACACTCGATTGCACGAGTGGGCCGGACCTTTTGAAACTATACCGACCCGTGCAAAAAGCGGACGAGAAACTTGCACTTGGCAGAGGCAATAAAAAGTACTGTCCCATTGCCGGCGACGAGTTTACTTTGATGATATATGACTACATAAAATTTCGTACACGTACACTTGTTTTGGCACACAGGAAGGAACCTAAATAAAAGGTCTGGCAGTCAACGTATTAATTTCTAATTGTTAATAATCAGTGATTATGATATTATTGATATGGATATTAAGGTAATACTTTAAGGTGTTAGATTATTGAGGGCCATAGTAGACATATAACACTTGATATGGAATGGGTAAGCCATTTCAACCCTAAGTATAGGTGTTACAATAAAATTTAATAGTAAATAAATACAGTATATATGTATATAATGTATAAATTATATATGTAAATAGCAAGTGATGTAATGTAAATGTATACTATATATGTAATAGTAAATACATATATAGTATGTATATGTATAGTAAATACATATATATATACTATATATGTATTTACTATTAAACTTTATTGTTTTAACACCTATACTTTATCAAAATGGCTCCCCATTCCATATTAAGAGTGATATGCAATGCTGTTAGCCAGGATTTTCAAATAGTGCAGGACAACATCAGGGTGGACCTACTCTACACTTAAATTCAAATAATGTGGACCCATTTATTTCTTAAACTTTAACCTATTTTATGCAAAAATATGAAAAATCTGAACTAATTTTCCCAAACTTTTAACTCATTTTAGCTAAATATGAGAAATCTGGACTCATTTAAAAAAAAGGACTCATTTCATGCATAAAATAGCATAATTTGTACCCATTTTTAAAAATGTGACCCATTAGAAAAATTGTGTGCCGGACTGTCCAACTATCCAAATAGCTGGCATTGGTGATATGGATATTAATTTTGGCTTATCGGTGTGATTGAAAATATATTGATTATTACTTAATTTAATGGCCATCGAAATAATTATAGGTTGAATGTTTATTGATTACCTGGACTTGTCCCACGATTTCTCCACTGATGCCTTCAGGTACTGTGAATGCCAGATGTGAGGAGTTGAATATTGGATTGTTATCATTTGAATCTTGAACTATGACCTGTACATCGGTTGTATCCATCTAAAATATATCCATTAAATTAACTTAAATATATTAAATAAATATACTTTAGTACTTTAGTAACTGCTCCAGAATCCTGCCGGGGACTCTTGGCGGCACCCTGGACCCTGGCCTACCAAGACTCCTCTGCAAAAACCTGGCACTTCCCCTGATAATAAACATATTAGGCAAGCTATTAACCTGGATTGCTAAATGTCTTATAACATACAGTAATCATTATTTCTCTTTATCGTAGCAGCATCAATGATGTCTCTCAGTTAAGTATATAATAATTATTATCTTACCAGAGTGCCATCTGTCGCTTGAACTGTAAGTAAATATGAATCTAAAGTTTCCCTATCAAGGCCAGAGTTCACCTTCAGTTTGCCACTAAAAAGAGGTATGTTCAAAATAATATATAGATTAATTGATCACCCTCATCATCATCATCATCATCATCAACAGTCATTACCATAATTATCATCATTATATTTATAATATTTCTTCAAGGTTTGCATGACAAAGTATCAAATAACAAAATAATAACTAATAATAACTTCCATTACACCAGGTGTATTAATTATGTATGTTTTATGTGTGGTTACTATTACATATGGTGTACTGGAAGTTTAATTATGTAGTTATATTTATAATGTGATCATCATCAATAACATCATTATCAAGAACACCAAATGTATTCATTAGCAAATGGAATGTTTAGGTTTGAACATGAAGTGAAATAATCTGCACAAGACATATATGCATATACACACACACACACATATACATATATACGTAAATACATATATATATACATATACATATATATATATATATATATATATATATGACGCTCGCATGTTGAAAACCTTAGCAATTTGAAATTGAACAATCAATCAATTTGAGCATTTTCCATTGCAACAGAGGAGTAATAGGGACCCTGAGATACTTAAAATAAGTCATGCATCCAAAATCGTCATATTTTAATTAGGCCTCCACCTCCATACCCCAACGGGAACTGCTCCAGAATCCTGCCGGGGACTCTTGGCGGCACCTTGGACCCCAGCCTAATAAGACTCCTCTGCAAAAAACCTGGCACTTCCCCTGATAATAAACATATAACCTGGATTGCTAAATGTCTTTTAACATCCAGTAATCATTATTTATCTTTATCGTAGCAGCATCAATGATGTCTCTCAGTTAAGTATATAAAATTATTATCTTACCAGAGTGCCATCTGTCGCTTGAACTGTAAGTAAATATGAATCTAAAGTTTCCCTATCAAGGCCAGAGTTCACCTTCAGTTTGCCACTAAAAAGAAAATAAGGTATGTTCAAAATAATATATAGATTAATTGATCACCCTCATCACCATCATCATCAACAGTCATTACCATAATTAACATCATTATATTTATAATATTTCTTCAAGGTTTGCATGACAAGTATCAAATAACAAAATAATTAAACATCCATTACACCAGGTGTATTAATTATGTATGTTTTATGTTTGGTTACTATTACACATGGTGTACTGGAAGTTTAATATGTAGTTATATTTATAATGTGATCATCATCAATAACATCATTATCAAGAACACCAAATGTATTCATTAGCAAATGGAATGTTTAGGTTTGAACATGAAGTGAAATAATCTGCACAAGACATATATGCATATACACACACACACACATATACATATATACGTAAATACATATATATATACATATACATATATATATATATATATATATATATATGACGCTCGCTTTGACAGCGAGAGGTCGCAGGTTCGAGTCCCGCCAGAGGCATTTTATTACACAATTTCTTTATTCATTTATTTGCAGGACTGCATTCGTTGAGAGCTCTGCTACGCGATGTATTATTGTCCTTTATTAAACCTGTATTTACCTTTCTTTGATGATTTATTATATATAATTTAACAGTGTTAACGGCTATCTAGATTTATATTATATGTACCTATATTGTTTCTAGCCGTACCTATTGTGTAATGAAGTGTATCTGGTGGTATTTGAATCTGTTCAACCATGAATCCTCCTTGTTCTAATGGTTATGACGCTCGCCTTGACAGCGAGAGGTCGCAGGTTCGAGTCCCGCCAGAGGCATTTTATTACACAATTTCTATATTCATTTATTTGCAGGACTACATTTGTTGAGAACTATGCTACGCGATGTATTATTGTCCTTTATTAAACACTGTATTTACCTTTCTTTGATGAATTTATATATATATAATATATATATATTATATATATAAAGTCAAAAATGTCATTTCTGTTATCTTTTTGGACAAAACATTGCAATAATTCAAATAGCAACATGCATATTTAGAACAATTTGAGGCCAAAACTAGGTGTCCATGACCAATGGTTACAGAGGTACAGACATGCTATAGGGTCCTTTGTGTCAAAGGTCGAAAATGTCATTTCCGGTCAATTTTAGAAAAAAAACGGTGCCCTCACGACGCTTAATATAGATCGTTTGACACGTAAAATAAAACTAAACAAGAACGTTCAAATCTTGAAAGAAAACATGAACGCCAAAAACGTAGGTCTCCTAGGATAGCCTCGGCCTAGATAAGGTTGCAGTGACAGAGCAAGAGAATTTCCATGTGTGTTGATACAAACTGTTTTTGCAGTTACCGTTGTGTGCGCATGCGTCTGACTCGAGCGGTAATTGCAGTAAACATGTACTGTAGTTGTAAACATGTGCTTGCATGCTGTGCAGCTAGCTTTGGGCGATCTGACGTCATCGCAGCTCAAGCGTGTGAAATTAACCTAATTGGTTGACAATTTTTTGTAGAGTGAAGTAAGAGATACAGAATAAAAACTAAACTATGTAGTACAACTTTGGGTGAAATTAATATTTATAGAAGACATTTTAATGTTTAAAATACCTGAGAGGTTCAATGATGAAGGCATTGTCTTCATTACCACTGATAATCTCATACATCACAGTGTCACCATCTTCATCCACAGCCTGAAAAAATGAATTATTTTTTGTATCTCATGTCTTGAAAGTTTCTTATTTTCCAAATTTATTTGTTGTTCTTATAATGGGCTAGTCAAATTGCCAACATCATTTATAGTGCATCTGTGTGTGATGTCTTTGCGAACCACTGCTTGCAAAAGGTTATATTGGTGGAAAATTATGGAATGGTTTTGGTTCCTCTCTGCAAAGCTCTGTTTATAAGGAGGTTTATTGAGTTCCATGGTAGTCTTAAGCCAGAAACACACTGAGTCTGACGGTCATCGGTGACACGATTTCATAAAGAACTCAAATGCAACAACATGCACAGAACGGATCTGCCAGAGCTGCCAACGACAATTTGCAAATGGCATCGAGTCGTCTATCGCTCACAGAGAGCGGAGTTAGATTCCTCGTCTTAGGACCGTTGTACGTTGCAGTGTGTGCCCGGCTGTAGGATATTAAATTGTTTTTGTGACATCGGAGTGCACGTATGATGCGCTATAAAAGTCCCCAACCATGAATTACTTGGCATGCAATATTTGCACAAATGTTCCACACAATTTTACATTAAGATTAGGTGCAATCTACAAATTATCCCCAACGACAGAAACGGGTTTAGAAAAACTATACATTACAAATGCGTGCAGGACAGCTATCATATAAATTATTGTGCCTCATGAATATTATTAACCTATTAGCGATTATTTCAGAGATGCGTCCAAACGTGCCGTTTAACATGTTTGCCATTGTTTGTATTGTTTTCTATGACAAATGGGTCTGTGTCATTCAACTAGGACAAATGGGTCTGTGTCGTTGAACTAGCGTTTCCGTACAATAAAAATATTGAAAATTAAGTTTTATGTTGAAATAAACCAAACTAATGTACAACGATCAGATCTCCACATTCTGCTAAATATGTTTAACATCTAGCATTCATGAGCAGCCAGGCATATGAAATGGGGAGGAGTCAACTTCCAAACGGATTAAACAGCTCAAACGGCAAGCTTCCAAAAGCATTTCAGATAAGCGTTTGGAGAGCTAATCGTCAGATAACAATAGAAAACTTATTTGACCCGTTTCTGTCATTGGTGATAATTTGTACATCGCATCTTATGGTACTTATACTATGAAAGGTAGGTTTATCTGGAGTTAATACTATAAAAGTTGTTCTTACAATAAGTGTGGTGACAAGCGTTCCCACTGATGCCTCCTCAGTGACAGATGCAGTATAAAGCTGCCTTCCAAATTCAGGGGGGTGAGTGTCATTGGTTGGCAGAATGTCAACTTCAATACTGGCAACAGATGTCCTGAAATTTATGAATTTAATTTTAATGAAACATTCTACTAAAAGTAACATCTACCTATGAAATTTGTTGGCAAACAGATAAATAATAAGGCCTAAAAAAATAAATTGTTTGTTTGCCCTTCTTTTTTTAAATGATAAAAAGAGGCAGGTGGAAAAAGGTTTTTTACTCATCAGATGGAATAACAACCCACAGAGGCCTAGAATGGAAATATCTTACATCAGACAACAACGTTGGACTAATGTGTAAGGCATATAGCAAAAAAAAGATAAATTCACTCACATTGTTTTTAATTGTAAAAAAAAAAACCTTTCTTTAAGCTTTTTTGTTTTTCCAGCCCTATTTTTTTCAGTAACTTTAAAGCGGGTGTAGGAGGGCAAACAAATGATTTTTTTTTTTGGCCTAACAACAGTGCTCAAATAGGAACATGGTGTAATAATAAAGAACAGTTCCTTAATATCAGTTGTGTTAAGTGTCTCTGGTGGGAACTGAACCTGTAACCGCTTGATGTCAAGTCGAGTATCATACCATTCACGGAAACCTAGACGGTATACACACAAATCTATCCCCAGGCAATTTCTCTCATATACACTGTAGCTTTACTGCAATGCTCACACATAGTGGAGCTGCGGTTTAGCTTTAAAAGCATGTAGGTCACAGCTGGGAAATTAGAGTAAATATTGTTGAAATGAGGTGGCATCGCAAACACAATACTAATACATAATTAATAATAGCCGTGCTCAAAAAGGAATGTGATGTCATAATCGTATCAAGCATAATAATACGATTATGAAAAGCATCTGGTGCTAACATATATTTTATGTGTATATGATTTAACTCACGTTGATAAAGGTTACAGGAGATGGTCCAATGTGAAAATGCCAAGTTGCATACCCAAGCACAGATGGAAAGCTTATTGATATAATATCATTTGCTAAGACCAGACACATCAAGTTCTACTTACTGAGTATTACGGTCTCCTTTATCCGTTGCTGCTAAGTTGACAACGTATGTTTCCCGTGCAATGAGCATTCCCCCAACATACTTTAAAAATGCTGTTTCAGTTTCTTGTTCAACAGAAAACTTGGAGTAGCCATTATTGGTGACACTTTGTATGCTAAATTCAAACTCTCCATTCTGTCCAAGATCTGGGTCAATTGCCATGACCTATTGACACAATAAACATTAAATTTACAGTATAAACTCGATGTCTATTTCTGTTTAAAAACTTTTTGGGTAAAATATAAACAAAATTAAAAACAAATTATCAAAATTTGTTAATACTTCATAAACAAGGAACATGATTTATAACCAAGGAATAATTATAATAAATATAAATATGTGAATAAATAACCAAATATATTATGTTGTTTTTTTTTGTTCTTGTTAAAAATGGTAATATTTGAATGAGGTTTTATTCAAGTTCAAGTAACATGAAATTATTTTTCCACGTTTCAATATACACATAAATAAACTAAATATAAATAAAGTTAAATGGTGCTAAAATACAAGATATATAGTTAAGATACAATTGATTAATGAGTATAAGAAATACATAATATATATTTTCAGTTTAAATATAATCTGTAATAAGAGCTGTACTTGATCTCAGAAATTTTTCAATTTTTTTTTTATAACAAGGGAAGACTAAATAATATAATTAAATTGCCTAATATAGGAAAGGAACAACATTTTATATAAAAAACAAATATTTTAAGGAAAAAAATAAGTTAGATTTACCTGGAAGAAAATGTATCCAGGTGGGGAATTTTCCCTAAGTGACACCTTGTAACCATTGAGGCCATTGCTGTATGCATTTGGCTGGAATTTTGGTGCTTCATCATTTATGTCAAGAACAAGGATGGTTATCAAGATAGGATCACTACTGTACTCCTCATTTGTCTGGTTTTCCCTCACAAACAACTGTGTTATGAAAAAAAAATTGCATTAATAAAATTATACTAAAAATAACCATAAAAATACAAATATACTATGAATATTATTATTAATAACAATATTGGTAAACTGAAAATATAAAAAATAATACCAACATTAACAATAAATTGTACCAGTAGGAGCATTAACTGTATCACAACACAAACATTTAATTTTAATTCCTTTAACTTTTCCTAGTTATTGGATTATTTGATCTAGTAACTGACTATTTAATATTGGTTTCATTTTTAAATAACTTTGTTGTATTACCCATTTTCTTTTTTTAATTTCACACCTTATTTTGATTGTATTTTTCTGAACCATAGTACATTCTTTAAAATGCATTTCGGAAATAATTTTGTAATTTAAGAAAATATTATTTGAAAAACACAACATACCACCTACTTGACTTTTATTATAAATCTCTGCAACAGTATTAAAAATCACAAGATCAATGTGTGTTAGTAATTCTGTATTGCATCTAGTCTGCTCATTTATCCTTAATTCCAATTCACATTTTTCTATTTTGGTATACTATGTAGTTCGTCACTCAGTGATGTAACATTGTTCATTTGTTTCATTAGTTTTTATTTACTTGTTCCATTTTTCAGAGTTTATTTAATTTTTCAGAATTCAATTATACCGTGGCAGTGTATTTAGTCTTGTATTTGTCAATGGTTCATTGGAAAGGGATATTATTCATTTGATCTATTTACAAAGAGCAATTCAAAATTGTAATGGAATTTTCTGAAGATTTCTATAATTTTTAACACTGTAATACTTACTGAGAATTGATACACGTCTTTCATCTCTCTATCGATATGTCCGCTAACAACGATCTTTGAAGACAACGTGTCAAATGATGGAATGACCTGGAACACACCACTTGTATCATTTGTGATATACACTAAATCGCCTTCCCCGTTCTATAAATAAAGTTGAAAAGCAAAAGAAGCATAAAAGTCAAACCATTCCCAAAACACCTAAGCTACACAACTCTACAAATGGGATGAGTGAATTTTGCAGCTTTGAAGATTTGTCCTACAAATTCACCCCCAATGTTTTTATTAAGATAAGCTTTTGCCAAACGAAGCAAACTGGATGGTTTGGGGGATTGCGTCAATGGCACTTGGTCAGGAGCAGTTCTAATGTTCTGGAATTTAATTTTGATTTTCTAAATGCTATGTTCTATAAAGCCGGGCTCTCATTATAAAGAACGCAACGTAAAGATGCGCGCACAACGGATCGTTTTTAATGACTGTCCGTTCAGACAACCACCGGCAATCAATAGACAGCGTCACGTCGCTTAGCACTCACAAGGAGCGGAGTTGGAATTGTCGTATGAGGGTCATATGACCGTCATACAACGCACCAATTGCCCAGCTGAACACCTCACAAGTGGAGCATTTACAGAGCCTAACAAATGGGGCAAGGGGCTGCAAGGGCCCCTAGTTGGGGTCTAGGAACCAAATTCCCAGAAAAAATTGCAGTTCTGATGAATTTTAATGATTTTTCTATATGTAATCTAATTCACTTCAAAAGTTAACATTTCAATCCCATTGAATTTCTACTGGGATAAAGAAAAAGGAAATATAAAAGAATCCAGTGTTTGGGGTCAATGGTGAGCCGAGCACGAAGAAATTAGGAAATCAGTCAAGCATGAAAAAATCAATCAATAATAATTGAGAAAACTTATACCAGAGGAACATCTTTGTCTTCTGCATAGATCTCTAGTTGAGCGGTTCCCTGCTCATTGCTGGCTACAACTATACCCTCCACAGAATTCTCAGAGACATAGCCAACCAATGATGTCTGAAGGAGTGTCGGCGGGAACTCATTCATATCGGTAACACTCACATTTAGTAAAGCGATGGTATCAAAGGCTCCTTGGGTAGCCTGGCAATAAAAAATTGACAATAAAACACTTGCATATGTTGCTTTTAGGTGCTATGCTTCTACATATTCATATTTTGTCAATAAACTCATATATTGATACAATACTTAAATATTTCATAATATATGATTACTAATCTAATTCATATTGCTGTAAAAATTTTCATTTTATTACTTGTAGCAAAAAATAATATTTTACACACTTATATATATTTAATGATATGTATTTATTAATCTAATTTATAATAAACAGTTTTACTGTTTTGTGTGCATAAATAAAATGATATTCCAAATACTAATATTTAATATAATGAATAATAACCAATTTTATTTGCAGCAAAAATCACACTGAACATACTTATATTTAATGATTTTATGTTTATATACTCTAATTCATAACCATTTTTACTTTCTGTGCAGCAAAAATAATGTTGTACATACTTATATTTAATAATATTATTATTATTATTATTTAGTACTAATCTAATTTTATTTTACTATGTGCAGTGAAAATAATGTTGTACACACTTATGTGTTAATGTATATAATATTTTACATAAATACAAAAAATATATGTACCTTGAGTTTTAGGCCAAAAAATTGATGAGATTCATAATTGACTGGTTGCAGTAGATAAACATCACCTGTACTAGCATTGATGGCGATGTAATCTTCATAGCCTGGTGTATACCCTTTAAAGAATTAGGAGAGGACTATGGTTAATACATTGTGGGAATTGTGGGGAACGAACTACACTTTATATGATATTTAAATAATAATTGTATTTTCTCATTTTTATAACTAGATATTTTTGCAATTTTAATGTTACAAAGTAATTTTTTTATAAGGGTAATTATTGTATGTTAAAGCAAGTAATAAGTAAGTAAGAACTTGGTTGGTTGGTCTTAAATGCATCAATTAGTATTTTGAGAAATAATAATAATAATAATAATAATAATAATAATAATAATAATAATAATAATAATAATAATAATAATAATAGTAACAATCAAACAAGTCGTTTTCACCATTGTTTTGTGAAAAAAAAAATGTGGTGGTCTTGTCACACAATTTTTGAGTAAATAAAAAAGCACAAATATGTGTAATAAAATTCCAGTTTTCACAAATAGGCACAAACTAATTTGTTCTTTATAAAATAACCAAAAGGTAGAAGCTGATATATGGGTACTTAGTTGGAAAAATTATGCTGTATGCTATATGCAGAATATTCTTTCATCTAGGAATGCTGAGGGAGTAAATGTTGTTACTCTTGTAACATAATTATTTCTAACAACCAGAGTAATATATTCTAAGTGCTCTGAAACATTCTGTATAAAGCTATTCATTCTGTATAAATACTATTATCTAATAAAGTTGAAATATTATGCAGCAGTTAATAAAAATGGTATCTTGTTAAATGAAAATTTTAAATCAACAACAATTTTGCAACTGTATGAAACCCTCACAAATATTCTAACCTGATATAATGGAATAAACTATAGGGTCTGAATCAGTGATGTTTACGTCACCATCTACCGCCTTCACAGGTCCCGGTAAAATATCCAACGATGAATTGTATGTCTACAAAATAAAGACAAAACAATATAATGATTTTTAAAAATTCATAGTTAAAATGTATTTATTTTTATCAATCTACTTCAATAGAAAATTAAAATCATAATATCAAATTAATATACATAATAGTCTAAAACAGTACACAGATAATTATCCAGAGAGAACATTTTTTTGGAAGAAAGTTGTACTTCTCTACTTCAAATAAACAATTAATTAACTTGTTTGTTTGTTTGTTTAATTTATTTCTCCACACACATGAACATATTAACATACATAACAAAAGCTTAATAGTAAAACCAACTAAGAATAATAGTACATTACAGAATAAGTGTGTGGAAGGAGGCCAAAATAAGTTTAGAATAAAACTTTAAGCCAAGGCCACCAGTTAAAAATATATAGAAATCCAAAAATATAAACACAAAATAAATATATATATATATATACACATATGCATATACATACATATACTGTAACAGCAACTTATTTGAAAAGTACTTAATGGTGAATAAAAATATTATTATTAATGAGAAATAAAAAACTAATTTTGGTAAATTTTGTTATAATCAGTAATGATTATGTTCAGTGTCCATTTTTTAGTTTATTGTTTGAAGTTCAAATTTAAAAAAAATTTAAATGGAAACACTAAATTGTTCATTTGAATAGGTTAAAATTTGTTACCAACTTCCAAAGAGGTTGGATAGTATTGCTATCTGTAATTTAAGATGTATATTTTTGTAACTTGTTTTTTGGGCTGGTGGCTTTATATGTAAAGTATCTCCTTGAATAAAATTGAGATGCAAGTAATATCTACAAAAAAATAGGGCCTCACATAATTTCTATATTCTCGTTTTGTAGAAATGCATACATTTACAAGGCTTACAAGCTTACCGTTTCTTCAATGACAGTTGTGTAATACCAGACAGTGGTGCAGCGATCATCGTTCTTGTAACATAAGAAATACGGTGGAATATCATCCCCATTCAAAACATTTATTGTTACTATTGCTGTAGCACTTTGTGGTACATCACCTCCATCCTATGGAAAAAAATGGCATAAAATATGACCTGACACAACACAATATTGCATGACATGATATTCATGGCACATCAGGGGTGAAGGCTGTTTTTTGTCCAGGGGGAGGGGGTATGTGAAATGGCCCGGGGGTACAAACATTGCAGAATGCTGAACTTTAATCCCTATTCCAATAGACTTACTGGTCATTTTTTAGAATTTTAACACACTTAGTAGAACTAATTTTTCATCTTCAGGATGTGTCTCCAGCCTATCCCCCCTAACCCAGTCTAAGCCCATGCACATAACGTGACAAAGTACCGAAACCCACATAAAGTGCCAGAAACTCTTATAAAGGTTACTACAATATACAGGGGATTCCAACATTACTACCATTAATGGCCTGGTGTGTCTACATATCTATAGGTTTACTACAACTCAGTAAGTTACAGAGTTGGAGACCTATTTAGCATTCAAAAAATGATGAAGGTGTATCACATTAAATGTCATACAATTACCGAGTCTGCTAATTTTTACCTTCATTTTGAAATTGAAAAAAAATACTTAGCTCTCTATTTCTATTGATTAGATGTTTTCACATTTGATTATTCCATGAGAATAAACATTAGTAACATTTGTAGTTCTATTATAAAGACCACAGTCCCCGGGTGATCAGTATACAAGCAAAAATGCGTGCTTGTTGTTCAGTGCAAATTTTGACTGGCAGGTCAATGAGCAAAATGTTTGCCCTGTTTGATATTTTTCACCTTGTAAGGCCAAATCTGGTGGACACTTTAAAAAGTCAGTCCAGCTGATTAATTAAAAAAAAATGTACATTTTACCAGCTTTTTGTCAACTCATATACGCATATTGAAACACAAATGCGCATGTAACAATTTTAAAGAATGAACAGGGGCAGATACAGAATTTCTGAAATGAGGGGGTACCAATTTCATATAGGCCAAGATGTAATATAATTATAAAGAAAATGTATCGAATAATGGATTGGTGTTCAGTATATGCTTTTACAAAATATTGTAACATATATTATTTGTATGCCATTTTTTATCTTTTCAGTTTATAAAAAAAAAAAGACGGCAGTGGCAAAAACCAGGAAACATATCCTCTTGACATCCCTAACACTTCCCCTGATAAATGATTGGCCAATGATAATGCACAAACTTGTTATATAGCTTACATCGGGGACAGACTATTTTGCTGACTATGTGCATATAATTTATTCATCTATTACCAAGATAACCAAAGAGCCTTCTCAATACATTTGCCTGCAGTAGGGGTTTAGTTGTTAAAAGATAGTATGAACTCATGAAGGTCTTTAAGATATTTGAAAATCATGACTAACCACTGCTTCAACTTTGACCTTCCAAACACGCTTTGTCTCAAAATCAAGGGGTTGTTTTAGGTAGATATCTCCTGTTGATACAACGCTTATTCCAAAGTAGTTCTGCGCCTCCTGTGAGAAAAATAACATAAAATTCTTTTGTAAAAAAGAAAAAATAGGATTGTGTTATCATTTACTATGTTCCTCATCGCTATTCACATTATCATCATTCTCCCCATTGTCATCATCTAATACCCTCATCCCCCCATTCCCGAAAAGATGATGATGATGATGATAATGAAGTCAATGGTAGCGACTGTGGCAGCGACAAACGATGACCATGATTACAGCAATGGTGAATAGGATTGGATTGGATTGGATTTATTCGGTGTAAACACCAAGGATAGCCCACAAAAGTCTAGAAGAAGACTTATTTCCAGTGGGGTCCTTCTGGTGGCGATTCGGCAGTACACCGGGAGACAATCCCGGTGTTCAGCGCACACACAGCGGCTACCACTAGATTAGCCGACTGATCTAAGCTACTCTCAAAGATTAAAGTGATGATGACGATGGTGCTAATGATGATGATGAATGTGATAATGAAAATGTTGATGATGATGGTATGACTATGATAATGATGAAGATAATATGTTGATAATGATGATGATTATGTTTATAATAGTAATGTTGATGATAATGGTAATGTTGATGATGATGGTGCTGATGATGATGATACAGATGATGATTAAAATGTTGATGGTAATTGTGATAGGGATGATGGTAAGACCAATGATGGATAAGGCCAAAAAAAAAAAATTCTTGTGTTGGCCACATTTTTGGAAAATCCAAAAAATGGGTAGGATAGTAGAAAAAGTTTCTTTTTCCTCTGAAAAAATGTGTTTATGCCTAAAAAGTTGAAACTACGAAAAAATACAAAAAAGACAGTTTTCTATACTTAAAAGAAAAACGATCGCATAACACGGTCGCATCACCTACTATTCACCAAGATATTCAGCTTTTTGCTCATAAAAAAAAAAATTTTTTTGTTGTAGTCAAAAAAAAAAAAATAATAAATAAATAAAATGCCAAACCTCAATTTTGCACATTTTGGGTCGGTCGGGCGTGGGCAACACAATAGTTTTTTTTTTTATTTGGCCTAATAATGAGAATGTTGAGGATAATTATGATAATGTTTGATCAATACATAGACTTAATTGATTAAGTTGCTTACTGGATCCTCAGGATTTGGTATAATGCTATAACTAATATCCCCATTGCTTCCGGAGTCGCTATCAACGGCAGTAATCCCATCAAACACTGCGGTTGTAATCGGAGTTAACTGAAACAACAAAACAAAGCACAATTATAAACAACATGTTTTATATATGTTCTGTATTACAAAAATATATAAAACATGAATTTCAATAAGCAAATTCACGTCATTCTTGACAATGTTGTAATAAAGAATGAAACGTGTAATCAATTATGTCCTCATATTTGTCATTCTTCGGAGTCACCATACTCATATTATATTTGCGAATAATCAGTGGATCCTTTGGTTAAATACATACACACGGTATATTTCGAATGCATCCATCAGTTGAGTTTACTGTCCATGTCCAACAGTGTTTTGAATTGGGGTTAATATTCAAGAGAGGCATTTTACATTTTTTGGTGTAAAATTGATATTTTCCCCCTGTACCACCAACTTATTCATGCTGGAGTGAGGTATGGTAACTCTTGTCAAATCATAACTGCCATAACTTTGGTTGCGTGAAATTATAAAGAGACTTAGTCATGGGTGTAGAATGGGGGAGTGAGATTCCCATGGCAGAAAATTAGTTTCACCAATTTTTGCTTTCTAAATTTGTGCACTCCCACCACAGTTCTGCATTCTCAATTTCAGCAACCCTATGATGAAACCAGCCAGGATCAGATTTGGGGGGGGGGGGAACGGGCCGGCCCTGGTCCCCCTTTTGGAAAGAAAAAATAAGGGAAAAAAAGAAAGCAAGAAAAAGAAATAAATTTCGCGGAGCTTGCCCCCGGACCTTGAAGGGTAGTTTTGCCTCAATCAGCTCCATTTCCAGGCCTCATCATCCCCCTCCCCTTTTTGGACATTTCTCAATCCACCCCTGCCAGCTTATGCCACTGCTTGTATTGGTTCCTACCTCAGATATTGACACTTCGTACGGCTCATTCTGGAACTCAGGTGCATTTAGATTCTCATCTTTGACTATTATGTTCACATTTGCTACAGTTGAACTCTGTTGAACAAAAAATAGAATCTAAATATTGTTTTGTTTAGATGAAGTTTCAGTAGGGCATAATTTCTTCGTCAAAAAAAATTTAATTCAATGTTAACGTCTCCCTTTACAACACAGCGATTCTGTTGCAGCCCTCTACAACCCTATTTGTGCAGCCCATGAAATGCTGTTATTACTTAATAAATATTTATGAGGTATAGTAATACAAGGTCTGAACTTCAGATGCTAGAATTGTAAGTCATCTCAACCACCAAGTTGCAAATAGTCCATGTTGTTTCCAGCTATGAAATCAAACAATCAAACTTTTGAAAACAGCCATGTATTTTTATAGTGCCTGCAACAGTCAAAACCGTCTCAAGACGCAGTCACAAGACACTACAATTTAATTCAGGCGCGTAACAGCGGTCTTGGGTCAGGAGGGCAAAGGTAATAATTTTCCCGGTTAGTAATTTATCATACACACCCCACCCCCTCCCCATATAGAACACACACACATATACATATACGACATAGGGCTTATCTTATTTATAATATAGGCCACATACGTGTGTTTGAAACTAATATAAGCATTTTCATCATGGTTTTATTTATTACAAACATATTCTTTCACCATCAACATACATTGAGGCCCTTCTTTTAGGTTAAAATGATCTATCTTAAATTTTTCTTTCTTGAGTTTGGGACTATTATGTGTTTAAATAACTTAAAAGGATAACCCTAAAAAAGCCTAGTAAATGCACGCAAAGCGCGCACAAAAATTTGTGTTTTTAATTTTAATTTCGTCGGAATTGATCAAAACTCTCTAAAATGTGCAATTTATAGAGGAAATTGGCCTATTCTGACAAGAAATGCGCGCAAAGCGCGCGAAATTTGAGATTTTTAGGCACTTTCAGGGGATGAAGAGAGCATTTAAAAAGGGGTGGGAAAGATTTTCCAAAGATAGATATTTTCCCCTTGTTCCCCGGTGGTTAGCCTACGCCATCTGGCAGCTTAGATCAAAGGAGTTAATTGGAGAAGAGGTTGCATGGTGTTGTGAGTCTGGTCATTATGATATCTTCCTTTTTATTCTTGTCTTTATTTTTCTCTCCTCTTTTTCTTTTCCTTTTCTCTTCCTCTTCTTTCTCTTTCCCTCCCTCTCCCCTCTTTCTTTTCTCTTATTACCCAGCCCAGTAGGACGGCTAGTTCAGCCTGGTTAAAACCATCAGGGGAGGGCAGTCTTCCCCCCTACCCCGCCTGTTACGCCACTGATTTAATTTGAACACTGTCGCGAACGTGAAGGGGAGAAGGTAAGTTCATCCCCCACCATTTTAAGATGTCGCCATTACTACCATGTACACATAGGTACCTTAGCGTCAGTATGCTTAGCTATAGTAGCTTCGACCAATGACAGGCCTGCAGCACTACTACTGTGCCGTGGTGGCGTCACCTCAAGTAAAGAGGTGCGACTTTTCAGGGTGAAAAACTTTACTACTGAAATCAAATGAAAAAATAGGACTAAACTAGTAAGTTAATCTGATGGAAGAGATAGGTCATGTCTTCAATTTCTTTTAAATACAAGGATGGCTAAAAAATTAATACCCACTCAAATATAACCTCGGACTTTGGTTGGAAAAAATATGTAAAATCAATGATTTTTTCAAAGCAAAGTATAAAGCTTTTTATATTTTGATACACAAATTAATTCAACAACTTACTGTAGGATCGATATATAATTTACAAATCACTGAAACTATTAAAGCAGGTACTGAAGTGTCCTATGGAAATAGAAAACAAAAGTCATTAATTATAGATATTAAAGTATTGAGCGAGCCAAATGGCTGAGCGGTTATACAGGGCACTGTGATCATAGCCAACAATATCGGCACGGGTTCGCGGCCGGCTCGCTCCTATAGTTCCTGTGGTGGAACAAGTCTTCTCGGATAAGGACTATAAACCGTAGGCCCAGTGTACACAAATGCTCATGTGCACTTTAAAGAAAAGTACATCTTTTGAGATGAGTAGGGGGTTACCCTGATGTACTGGTTCACTTGGCCCCTGTCGTGGACAGATGGCTGCACAGGACATGAAGTGACCCTAAGGGGAGGAGAAAGTTATTGAAAAGTGCAACATCTAGTCCTGAGCGCATAGAGACCTTGTTTTATTTATGTAAATTATATTACCATATTATTATTATTATTATTATTATAGTATATCATTCAACAAATTTACATCATCACTAACATCGCCATATTCCCCAAGAAAAATCATCTTATTGTCATGACTACCATCCACATCACCTACCTCTACCACCACCACCATCATTATTAGATTGATCATAGAAATAGGCCTAAGTACAATTTATCACCATTACCTCTTTTCAATGGCAATAGTGCTATGGAACTCTCTCCCATCTGTTTCTTTTCCATCTGACTACAAAGAGTGCTTCTTTAAGAGGAACATTAATAATAATTTTTTTTTTTTTTGCCTTCTTTACTTATTTATTTTTCTATTTTATATTTTCTGTAGCCTATGCCAGATTGGTCTTGAGCCTTTGTCTGTGGTAATTAATTAAACAAAAAAATCCTCATTAACACTAAACATCATGAACATCATTCATCATCACCACCACCACCATCATCATTGCCACCATCAATAAACAGTCTTAATACACTTCTTATATCCATTATGCATTAATATCTTGTGCTTACCACTAATGAGTATACCAAGTACAAGTCTCTCCCCACTAATCTCAATGCTCCGGGTAGATTTAAAACATTAATACTTAATATAATTGTTGGATTAGGCTCTTCCACTGTGCCTGCAAATCCCAAAGTGGCAACAGGTACATCTGTCAAAACATAATAATAATAATGTTTAATTCAAGATTCAAGCAGATCTAAAACTAAATGAAAGGGGAAGAATTGAGGGTAATATTAAAAATGTTAGAGAGGGTTCGATGATTAAATGAGGGGGAACTTTTATGTACTTGCATAATTTGCATAGGAAACTTCGTGGGAGGGGTATGTTGCAAGCTTTATTTGGGGGAAGGAGAATTAAGATGCTTTACCCCTGACAAAGTAAACCAATTCAGATAACTTTCAAATACTTTATGAATTAAAAATGAATATAATATTAGTTATGTTCAGACGACCTTCTGTCTGAAATAAAGTTATGACAAACGTAAACTTTTATGTGCAAATTACGCGTAAATAATTATGAAAACATCATGTCTACAAAGGCTTACACATCACGTTATTTTGGCACTCATTTGTAGGTATTTATCTTTTCAAAATAATTGAGGTCAAAATAATGTCGCATTTACTTGCGAGCTCTGGAGTAAATGCGTCTACACGGTGCTACTACGACCGCATATTCCTTATATTTCTTGTGTATGCAGAAGTAACACACTTACTCCTGAGACTACTCAGGAGTAAATCGTCTGTAGTAAGGTTGAAGTAACTTAATACAAAGAATGTCTTCACAGGCACTAGACCCAGGGCTTATGACAAGTAAACTGCTATTTCAAAGCTTACTTTTGACTCTTCACAACGTGCCTATAATAACATTGCTCAAGATAAAATAAGATCGAGATGGCCATTTTCCCCTAGTGGTTAAGCCGCAGGCTCTGGATTGAAAAAAATATTTGTTTGTTGTAGAACTGATTTTTCTAAAAAAAAAAAAAAGTTGGACGAATAATTCGGTAATGATGTGGAACTAAATCCCTATTCCAATGAAAACTAAAAGGTCATTTTTAGTATTTTAAACCACTTGGTGGAACTAATTTGCTGCATGGGTTGAGTGAAGGGGGAGGGTGAATCACAGCCTCCATCCATGGGTGATCCAACTTTTAAAAAAGCTACTTACCAATTGGATGGCTTTCTTGAATATTAAATTCTATTGTGTCTATAGAACATTCTATAAGAATAATGAACAATATAAGAGTCACGATATTATTTAAGAAATTATACAAAACTATTTCAGTATGGTATATGCCATAGGAGATTGAGCACTGTATGTTATGGAACTGGTATAAAGTCCTGTCTAGACCATATTCTATTTGCCAAAAACTTGTGACATACCTAAATATGGTCATGATGGCATCACATCATGCCCAAATATAGGCATTTGAAAACTAAATATGGGCATACAAAAGTTTTTTGTCAAAAAATTATAATCTTGACAAAACATTATATTCAAATCCATGGGGGTTCAATATTTTTATTTGGTTGAATTCAGGCTGAATATGAATAATCATGTTAAACTTATTATTACAATATACATTTTTTGGCTTTATCAAGAAAGAAAACTTCACCAAAAATATCTATAGAAGCCATAAAAAAAAAATATATTTTTGTGCATCAATGCATATTTATAACATAAATTTCCAACTAGATATTTGTGGTTAGTATTATTTTATGATATATTATCACAAGCAAATCACAACATTCATGAATGCTATTATTTGGCAAAGACAAGACAAACCAGTCACTGGTCGCAAATTGTGTTTCAGAGATAATGGCAAAACATGATGGAATGTCCAAATTTTTTATTTTACTGCACTAAACTAACCTTTATATCTATAATACATCATGCTATGTCTTTATTTTTGACATTTTCAATGTTAAAATAACAATTTTCAATGATTTGGTGATGGTTTCTGCCTACAAAATGTCCAAAATCATAAAAACGTTGAAGGCTGATTTCTCAAATATTGTTCTTTAAACAGCTGTATGTTTAAACTCCTGTAACTTCATAACCAAATGTCAGATTTAAATGTCTTTTTACGATGTTATATTTTTCAGTTTACTGTATTAATAACTAAAAATCAATTTTTTGTGCAGAATGACTGGTTTGCTATGATAACTACTGTACTTGTTTAAAGGCTAAGCCACAAAAATGGTGTTTGATTAAATACTTGGTTAATGAGATACAGACTTTTGAATAAAAACTAGGGGAGAAGGTGGAAAAAGTGTGGTTATGCCCCTTCAACCCCAGTTTTTAAATATAAAAAAAAATTTGTAAATCATTAAACCAGTTGTACAATCAAAAAATGTTTTCCTTCAGAGCCGGTCTTCAAAAAAACATTAAAAATTAGGGTATAATGGGATATAGGACTTACCTTTGGTTAGTTCTTCTGTATTAGTTAATTGTTTGAAATCAAGGATAGAGAAAAAGAAAAGAAAAAATTAGAAATTTTCAGAGAAATGCAGTTAGCTATCGCACACCATCCAACCATTACATATAACCAAAAACCTAATATTATAAAAAAATATTAGAAAATAAACCATTAATACAAAAGATAATAAAAACAAAATTATAATCACTCAATAATATATTATTACCTTAATTTGTATAATTTCATTAAGTTAAAATAATTCATGTATTAATATTCCAAGAATTTTAATACTTTTATTCAATATTACTGTGCCCACATGTGCCTAAATAAATATATAAAATGACCAAAACAAAATAATATTAAAAAATAAATATTATTAATCAATTCTTGAATTATCTTGCTCCCTTTGAAGTAAAATAAAATTTATCAACTTTAAAGCATGGAATTTAGAAATAAAAAATATGTTTTTAATACCTTGAGTTTTATACAGATAAACAGAAAATTACAGACACATGACTGGAAGTGTTTCTATTACAGTATGTTTCTCAATTTTTGGCATAAAGTTATAGAGTATTAAATCTTTAAAATATACTACACTAAATTTCTATATTCTAGTTCAATATAATTTTGATGTTAATTCAATATGAGCAAGTTAATTTCAATAGAATTTTATGATTTTCACTGTATTTAAAAGCACAATACTTTTTTTTAAATATCACAAAAACTAATAAACAAAAACCATAGTAAATATAAAATAATGTTAGTATTCCCAATAAGTTATATAAATAAGTTATATATTTTGCAATTCCTTTTCCCACATCCAATAGAAAAAGTAGTCATAAATATGCATTTATGTTATTCATTAAAAAATTAGTGTTTCTAAACAATTATTCAGTATCCTTTAAGTTGCACAGTAACACATGTGGAGAAATTAAATTCAAAAATAAGTTTGCTAAAAATAATAATCAATAAATCAATTTTGATTAGCGTAACGACCAGCCCATGTATATGAAACAAGATATTTGTTAGTGTACATGTATACCACAATATAAACACATGCAGTTATTGAACAAATTCTTTCAAAGCATTCAAAGTAGCATCACCATGTCCCCGTATCACAATTTTTTGTGAGCCCGCACTTATATATCCAGCTCTGATTGGGTGTTATTAGGCTTATCTACATGAGCCAGCTGATAACTAGAGTGCAATTATATGCTTGGTGTCGTGACAAAATGAGTCCTGTTTTACAACAGGTCAATTTGATATATCGAAAAATAGTGTTTTACAAAGTACAATAGTATATTATACAAAATGTTCGGACTTGAGTTACATAAATTAAAGTTGAACTGATAGGAAAACCAACACAAAATTTATCAGTTGTTTTTCTTTAGATGCAATTTTTTATTTTAAAGTATGTTTTGTTTGTTTTGTATTCAATCCAGGAACCTGATTTCAAAGAACAAAAGAAACCGTATATAGTCATCTATAAATATATCAATATAACTCATCAATTTTCATCTTTTGTACAAGACTCATTTTGTCATGACAGCTCGCATTGTTCTCTTATTATGATGTAAAAAAACTGGATCAGGCCACTTTAATATTAAATAATAATAACGACTACCACAATATTCTACAGGTTAGCAGTACTATAAATGCATGCATAAAATTCTAGCAGTAGTACCTGATTGCTCTACAAATTTACACCAGCAACAAAAGCGTGTAGGAGGGGAAAAAGAGAAAAAAAATAAGACCAATAGCATTAAAAGAACAATAGATGTTTTCATTTCTGTTATTACATTGTATATGATATTTATAGCATAGTGATCAAATAGAAACATTATGATGTGATAATGCCAAAGTTTGCTGGTAGCAACTATTAACTGGAAATCTAGCAGGATTTCTATGAAAAGAAATAGGCTATAATAATAAATAGGCTAATAATAATAATGATATACAGTAGGAAGCATACTAAAGATGTTGACATAAATAGTGATGGATGGAAATCACAAATATTAATGACACTAATGATGGAAAGGAGGATAACATTGATAACATAAAAC